>NW_027212912.1:0-124243 GCF_030788295.1 Drosophila virilis | reverse complement strand
TGCCATAGGAACGATCGGTCGAAAATTAACTTGTTGTATGAAAAACATTTTGTTTTTCAAGATATCTTGACCAAACTAGGCATTTATTAGTTTTACTCTGCTCCTCATATATATGCAAAATCCTTTTAAAATCGGATTACAATATCATATAGCTGCCACAGAAACGATCGGTCGAAAATTAAGTTATTGTATGAAAAACCATTTTGTTTTTCAAGATATCTTAACTAAACTTGACATTTATTAGTTTTACTATGCATCTTATATATGTGCAAAATCCTATTAATATCGGACCACTATATCATATAGATGCCATAGGATCGATCAGTCGAAAATTAAATTTTTGTATGTTTTTCAAGATATCTTGACCAAACTCGGCATTTATTAGTTTTACTTTACTCCTCATATATATATGCAAAATCCTATTAAGATCGGACTACTATATCATATAGCTGCCATAGGAACGATCGGTCGAAAATTAAGTTTTTATATAAAAAAACATTTTTTTGTCAACATATCTTGACTAAACTCGGCATTTATTATTATTATTAAGATCAGACTACAATTTC
Organism: Drosophila virilis; assembly: GCF_030788295.1. Taxonomy (NCBI): domain Eukaryota; kingdom Metazoa; phylum Arthropoda; class Insecta; order Diptera; family Drosophilidae; genus Drosophila; species Drosophila virilis. The sequence goes on along the minus strand of NW_027212912.1, from coordinate 123,677 downwards.
ATATAGCTGCCATAGGAACGATCGGTCGAAAATTAAGTTTTTTGTATGAAAAAACATTTTGTTTTTCAAGATATCTCGACTAAACTCGCCATTTTTGTTATTATTAAGATCAGACTACAATTTCATATAGCTGCCATAGGAACGATCGGTCGAAAATTAAGTTTTTGTATGAAAAAACATTTTGTTTTTCAAGATATCTTGACCAAACTCGGCATTTATAAGTTTTACTTTACTCCTCATATACGTGCAAAATCCTATTAAGATCGGACCACTATATCATATAGCAGCCATAGGAATGATCGGTCGAAAATAAAGTTTTTGTAAGAAAAAACATTCTGTTTTTCAAGATATCTTGACTAACCTCGGCATTTATTAGTTTTAGTACCCTCACCATATATGTGCAATATCCTATTAAGATCGGACCACTACATCATATAGTTATAATAGGATCGATCGGTCGAAAATTAAGTTTTTGTATGAAAAAACATTTTGTTTTTCAAGATATCTTGACCAAACTCAGCATTCATTAGTTTTACGCTGCTCCTCATATATATGCAAAATCATATTAAGATCGGACCACTACATCATATAGCTGCCATAGGAACGATCGGTCGAAAATTAACTTGTTGAATAAAAAACATTTCGTTTTTCAAGATATTTTAACCAAACTCGGCATTTATTAGTTTTACTTTACTTCTCATATATATGCTATATCCCTCTAAAACCGGACCACTATACCATATAGCTGCCATAGGAACGATTGGTCGAAAATTAAGTTGTATGAAAAAACATTTCGTTTTTCAAGATATCTTGACCAAAGTCGAAATTTTTACTTTTACTATGCTCTTCATATGTATGCCAAATTCTATAGATCGGATCACAAACATATAGCTGCCATAGGAACGATCGGTCGACAAACAAATTTTTGTATGAAAAAACATTTTGTTTTTCAAGATACCTTGACTAAACTCGGCATTTATTAGGTTTACTATGCTCCTTATATATATGCAAAATTGTATTAAGATCGGACCACTATATCATATTGCCGCCGTAGGAACGATAGGTCGAAAAGTAAGTTGTATGAAAAATCATTTTGTTTATTAGATATCTTGACCAAACTCGGCATTTATTAGTTTTACTTTACTTCTCATATATATGCAATATCCCTCTAAAACCGGACCATTATACCATATAGCTGCCATAGGAACGATCGGTCAAAAATTAAGTTGTATGAAAAACCATTTCGTTTTTCAAGATATCTTGACCAAAGTCGAAATTTTTAGTTTTAGTATGCTCTTCATATTTATGCCAAATCCTATAGATCGGATCACTATATCATATAGCTGCCATAGGAACGATCGGTCGACAAACAAATTTTTGTATGAAAAAACATTTTGTTTTTCAAGATACCTTGACCAAACTCGGCATTTATTAGTTTTAGTTTACTTCTCATATATATGCAAAATTCCATTAATATCGGACCACTATATCATATAGCTGCCATAGGATCGATCGGTCGAAAATTAAGTTTTTGTATGAAAAAACATTTTGTTTTTCAAGATATCTTGACCAAACTCAGCATTCATTAGTTTTACTTTACTCCTCATATATAGGCTAAATCCTATTAAGATCGCACCACTACATCATATAGCTGCCATAGGAACGATCGGTCGAAAATTAACTTGTATGAAAAAACATTTTGTTTTTCAAGATATCTTGACCAAACTAGGCATTTATTAGTTTTACTCTGCTCCTCATATATATGCAAAATCCTATTAAAATCGGATTACAATATCATATAGCTGCCATAGAAACGATCGGTCGAAAATTAAGTTATTGTATGAAAAACCATTTTGTTTTTCAAGATATCTTAACCAAACTTGACATTTATTAGTTTTACTATGCATCTTATATATATGCAAAATCCTATTAATATCGGACCACTATATCATATAGATGCCATAGGATCGATCAGTCGAAAATTAAGTTTTTGTATGTTTTTCAAGATATCTTGACCAAACTCGGCATTTATAAGTTTTACTTTACTCCTCATATATATATGCAAAATCCTATTAAGATCGGACTACTATATCATATAGCTGCCATAGGAACGATCGGTCGAAAATTAAGTTTTTATATGAAAAAACATTTTTTTGTCAAGATATCTTGACTAAACTCGGCATTTATTATTATTATTAAGATCAGACTACAATTTCATATAGCTGCCATAGGAACGATCGATCGAAAATTAAGTTTTTGTATGAAAAAACATTTTGTTTTTCAAGATATCTTGACTAAACTCGCCATTTTTGTTATTATTAAGATCAGACCAAAATATCATATAGCTGCCATAGGAACGATCGGTCGAAAATTAAGTTTTTGTATGAAAAACATTTTGTTTTTCAAGATATCTTGACAAAACGCAGCATTTATTAGTCTTACTACGCTGCTCATATATATGCAAAAGCCTATTAAGATCGGACCACTATAACATATGGCTGCCATAGGATCGAGCGCTCGAAAATTAAATTTTTGTATGAAAAACATTTTTTTTTTCAAGATATCTTGACTAAACTCCGAATTTATTAGTCTTACTACGCTCCTCATATATATGCGAAATCCTATTAAGATCGGACCACTATATCATATAGCTGCCATAGGAACGATCGGTAGAAAAATATGTTTTTGTATGAAAAAACATTTTGTTTTTCAAGATATCTTGACCAAACTCAGCATTCATTAGTTTTACTTTACTCCTCATATATAGGCAAAATACTATTAAGATCGCAGCACTACATCAAATAGCTGCCATAGGAACGATCGGTCGAAAATTAACTTGTTGTATGAAAAAACATTTTTTTTTTTAAGATATCTTGATCAAACTAGGTATTTATTAGTTTTACTCTGCTTCTCATATATATGCAATATCCCTTTAAAACCGGACCACTATACCATGTAGCTGCAATAGGAACGATCGGTCGAAAATTAAGTTGTATGAAAAAACATTTCGTTTTTCAAGATACCTTGACCAAACTCGGCATTTATTACGTTTACTATGCTCCTCATATATATGCAAAATTGTATTAAGATCGGATTACTATATCATATAGCCGGCGTAGGAACGATCGGTCGAAAATTAAGTTGTATGAAAAAACATTTTGTTTATTAAGATATCTTGACCAAACTCGGCATTTATTAGTTTTACTTTACTTCTCATATATATATGCAAAATTCTATTAATACCGGACCACTATATCATATAGCTGCCATAGGAACGATCGGTCGAAAATTAAGTTGTATGAAAAAATATTTTGTTTTTCAAGATAACTTGACCAAAGTCGAAATTTTTAGTTTTACTATGCTCTTCATATGTATGCCAAATCCTATAGATCGGACCACTATATCATATAGCTGCCATTGGATCGATCGGTTGAAAATTAAGTTTTTGTATAAAAAAACATTCTGTTTTTTAACATATCTTGACTAAACTCCGAATTTATTAGTCTTACTACGCTCCTCATATATATGCGAAATCCTATTAAGATCGGATTACTATATCATATAGCTGCCATAGGAAAGATCGGCCGAAAATTAAGTTATCGTATGAAAAAACATTTTCTTTTTCAAGATATCTTAACCAAACTTGGCATTTGTTGGTTTTACTATGCTTCTCATATATATGCAAAATCCTATTAATATCGGACCACTATATCATATAGCTGCCATAGGATCGATCGGTCGAAAATTAAGATTTTGTATGTTTTTCAAGATATCTTGACCAAACTTTTATTAGTTTTACTTTACTCCTCATATATATGTTAAGTCCTATTAAGATCGGACTACTATATCATATAGCTGCCATAGGAACGATCGGTCGAAAAATAATTTTTTTTAATGAAAAAACATTTTGTTTCCCAAGATATCTTGACTAAGCTCGGCATTTATTAGTCTTCCTACGCTTCTCATATATGTATATGCAAAATCCTATTAAGATCGGAACACTATATCATATAGCTGCCATAGGATCGATCGGTCGAGAATAAGTTTTTGTATGAAAAAATATTTTGTTTTTAAAGATATCTTGATTAAACTCGGCATTTATTAGTCTTCCTACGCTCCTCATATATGTATATGCAAAATCCTATTAAGATCGGAACACTATATCATATAGCTGCCATAGGATCGATCGGTCGAAAATAAGTTTTTGTATGAAAAAATATTTTGTTTTTCAAGATATCTTGACCAAACTCGTCAACTATTAGTTTTACTAAGCTCTTCATATGTATGCCAAATCCTATTAAGATCGGATCACTATATCATATAACTGCCATAGGAACGATCGGTCGACAAACAAGTTTTTGTATGAAAAAACATTTTGTTTTTCAATATATCTTGACCAAAGTCGAGATTTATTAGGTTAACTATGCTTCTCATATATATGCAAAATCCTATTAATATGGGACCACTATATCGTATAGCTGCCATAGGATCGATCGGTCGAAAATTAAGTTTTGTACTCGGCATTTATTAGTTTTACTATGCTCCTCATATATATTCAATCGCTATTAAGATCGGAACACTATCATATAGCTGCCATAGGAACGATCGGTCGAAAATTAACTTTTTGTATGAAAAAACATTTTGTTTTCAAAGATATCTTAACCAAACTCGGCATTAATTAGTTTTACTTTACTTCTCATATATTTTGCGAAATCCCATTAATACCGAACCGCTATATCATATAGCTGCCATAGGATCGATCGGTCGAAAATTAAGTTTTTGTATAAAAAAACATCTTGTTTTTTAAGATATCTTGACAAAACTCAGCATTCATTAGTTTTACTTTTCTCCTCATATACAGGCAAAATCCTATTAAGATCGCACCACTACATCATATAGCTGCCATAGGAACGATCGGTTGAAAATGAACTTGTTGTATGAAAAAACATTTTGTTTTTCAAGATATCTTGACCAAACTAGGCATTTATTAGCTTTACTCTGCTCCTCATATATATGCGAAATCATATTAAGATCGGACCACTATATCATATAGCTGCCATAGAACGATCGGTCGAAAATTAAGTTTTTGTATGAAAAAACATTTTGTTTTTCAAGATATGTTGACTAAGCTCGGCATTTATTAGTTTTACTTTACTTCTCATATATATGCGAAATCCCATTAATATCGAACTCGGCATTTATTAGTCTTACTACGCTCCTCATATATATGCGAAATCCTGTTAAGATCGGACCACTATATCATATAGCTGCCATAGGAACGATCGGTAGAAAATTTTGTTTTTGTATTGTAGCATGCTTACATATGTATATACATACATATGAATAAGGCTGCAACACTTTGTTGTTATGCCAACAGAATGCAAACATAAGCAGCGACTTAGTCGCAGCGCGCCTAACGATAAGTGCCCTCTGCGTATATTCAAGTGCAGACGAAATATGATCCGCACTTGATAACAACGACCGCCCAAATAGCTAAGTCAGCGTTCTCACGCTTGACCGTCGTAGTGTATACATATGTGCGCGCATGACTCTCTCTGACTCTCTTGCTGTATATAATAAGCCAAAAAACCATGTATGTAAAACGGCTGCTCACTGCTTGACGGTGGACAGCTCGAACTCGAAAAGAAAACATATAATAAAGAACCATCAAGGAAGACGGACATCTTTTAATCTTGGAACCATTACATGGCGACCGTGACAGGACGTCACAAAAACATGAAAACGTTAAGATACATAACTTCAACTCTAATTTTAAACCAGTCATAAAAGTAATTAAAGAAAGTAAATTAAAAGGAAATAACACTCAAAAACAACTGAAACAACGAGGCATCTGGAACGGCACACACCCTGGAGAATCAAAAATTAACTGAGTGACTACAGGGGGCATGAGCTCTAAAAATACTTTAAAGCTAAAAAGGCGCAGTGGCATTAAAGAGCGGATCAGGCAAAGAAAGTCTGAGATGGTAAGACTCTTATATAAGTCCCAAACCCAATACCTTGGGAAACTGCAGTCAAGCTACATGACGAACTCAAACATCTTGAGTCGTTAAACAAAGTAAAGAACCCTCCCTGTCCCTCAGAGGAAAAACTTATTAATCCAGATACACATCGACCACAGCCACAACCGATCCCGAGAAGGCAACGTGAATGCCCAGCAGACTGCGAGGGACCGCTTTACAGCCAACATTGCCTGGGCACATGTCAGCGGCCACCCACGAGTAAAAACTAGTACGAGAGGCAAACCGCCCCTTGTACCAACGCTGGAACAAGAAGAAGTACGAGAGGCAGACCGCCCCTTGTACCAACGCTGGAAAACACCAAGGGTGAACTGACCGACAGCGCCACAGAGGGCGCACAGCAAAAAAAATTTATAATTATAATTATTATTAAAATATTTGTAAAACTATTGTAATGCCCGACGACAATTGAGTCGACCGGCAAGACGTTTGGCCCGTAAAGCCATCGAAATATTAGGCAGGGCAAAATGTACATTCAGTAAAAACTGAATTAATATTAAATTTCTCACCGCCCACGGGCGTAAATACAAAAAATTTTAAATATAAACTCAAACTACAAACCTTATAAAGTTAATGAATAGCGTTAACAAAACTATAAGTTCATATATAAATCAAGGACCCAAGTATATATTAAGAATAACAACCCCAAATATGGGTTTGGTAGACGTTAAGACTGTTGACTCGACGGCTAACGTAATAAATAAAGTTGAGGTCAGCAACACAGATGTAAAATTGATAACAATTTTTGTCGTTATGATATTTGTCATATTAGTAGGACATCTATTGTACAAATTATACACGTATCATAATAAATGCATAAAAAAGAAATACCAAAGTCACGCAAATGACCTGGATAAAATCTAAATTTTTCTTGAACAATGATAAGCGACAAAATAAAATAAATAAATAAAATGAAATTTCGAGAAATATATATATTCTTATTACCAGAAATGCCTAATAATAAGTTTGCGATAGAAGTATACTTAGAAGCAATATATAATAGCGACGCAGACTTTAGAATTCGTGCATTGAATATTCTACAACAATAAGATAAAAGGCATAATTTTAAATACACTGCCATATGTTGGCATTAAAGAAATAGTGGTCCAGTGGACGGCGAGTGCCCAATTATAATGGTAAAACTTCATAAATAGAGAACTATGGAATGGAGTGAATTAGCGAAAAAAATAAATAATTTCAAAGATAAATTCGAAAAATCTTATAAGTGTGTTAATAAGAACGCACCTATAAGGGTTGAAACGCTAATTCACCACATAAACATATTAGTGCTAAACTATAATAACATAGTTCAACTTTATTTAAGTAAAGAAAATAGGCTTACAGAGCAGCATGTAAATCAATGTAAGAAAATAATCAAATCACTTGGGACTAGAATATCGAATATCAGCACTAGGCACAACATAGTAATAGATATCCCAACAGATTTAAAATTAATGGCAACTTTTGAACCAGATCAACTAGAAGAACTGAATGAGTCTAAGCCAACACTAAATAGTGACCCTGATATTGAAGCTGATAGCGACATTGAGCCACTTAAATTAACAGAACCAAACATGGCTGTAAATCAAGTGGCCTTAGACCGCGAATATGTAAGACAGTTATCGTCTACAATTCCGGAATTTGATGGCAAAAAGCTATCACTGGCCAGATTTCTAACGGCTTTAAGAATAGTCGATCGTACTAAAGGTACACAAGAAGACTTAGCCGTAGAAGTCATAAAGTCTAAAATAATTGGCCCAATTTTGTACAAAGTACAAAATGAAACATCCATTATTGGTATTATAAATAAATTAAATACCAATATCAAAGGCGAGTCAACTGACGTTATCAAAGCTAAGTTGCTTAACATAAAGCAGAAAGGCAAGTCAGCCTCGCAATATACAGCTGAAATTGACAGTTTGCGTAAGCAACTGGAAGCAGCCTATATTGACGTTGGACTAGATTTTGATAACGCAGAGAAATTTTCTACTAAAGAAACAATATCTGCCATGACAAGGAATTGCGAATACGAAAAGCTTCGCATAATATTAGAAGCGGGCAATTTCAGCAATTTCAATGATGCTATGGGTAAATATATCCAATGCAGCACTGAAATGACTGGATGCCCAAGTACAATATTGTACTACAAAGGCAGAAACGATCGTGGAAATTACAGCCGTAACAACCAAAGAGGTAGAGGCAATAGCCGCGGCAATAGTAATTTCCACTATAATGGTAATAACAACAATAGGGGTAATTTCAGAGGAAATTACCGAGGTGGCAACCGAGGTAGAAACAATTCAAACCGAGGTGGCTACCAAAACCAGAACAGTAACAATAGAGGTAATGTCCGAGTAACTCAAGGTAACTCGGAAAACCAACAGACCCCCTCAGATGTTCAAAGCCAATAAATGGCTCAATAAAAACCATCAACCTTAATCTTAGCATGTTTGTAAAAATTAAGAATGAAAGAACAGGTAAATCAATTACACTGTTAGTAGATACTGGTGCAGATATATCCATATTAAAAGAAAATACAGATATATTCGAAAATGTAAACGAAACAATTACTACCCAAATATCGGGTATTGGCGAAGGCATAATTCCTTCAAAAGGCTTAGCCTTTATAGAACTCACTACAGGCAAATATATAATTCCACATAACTTTCATTTAGTCGAACAAAACTTCCCAATACCGAGTGATGGCATACTAGGCATAGATTTTATAAAACAATATAATTGCCAACTAGATTTCACTCAAAGTGGCGACTCACTTATTCTTCGCCCAAACAACTTAAATTATCCAATTCGATTAAAAATACTTCATACTTGTGACAATAATGCCACAGTACTCCCAGCTCGTTCCGAAGTTGTCCGTGAAATACAAATTCCCTCAATACAAAATCAAATTCTTATACTAAATCAAGAAATTGATGAAGGAATTTACATCGCAAACACGATATCCAATCACAAAAATACATATGTCCGTATTATAAATACAACAAATGCCAATAAAATAGAAAACTTAAATAAAATAAAATATGAAACTTTGAACAATTATGATATAGTAAAAGAAACCAACGAAGGAAGAGACAATTTCGTTATGGAAAAATTAATCAAAAACTTTCCACCTTTATTTAAAAATCAATTAAAAGATTTATGCACCAGATATACCGACATATTCGGATTAGAAACCGAATCGATAACATCTAATAATTTTTACAAGCAAAAGCTTAGATTGAAGGATGATGAGCCCGTATACATAAAAAATTATAGAAGTCCTCACAGCCAAGTACAAGAAATTCAAGCCCAAGTGCAAAAACTAATAGACGACAAAATAGTCGAACCATCAGCCTCAGAGTATAATAGCCTACTTTTATTAGTTCCGAAGAAGTCCCTTCCGGACTCTGACAAGAAGAAATGGCGATTAGTAATTGACTATCGTCAAATTAATAAAAAGCTATTGTCCGATAAATTTCCGCTACCGAGAATTGATGATATTCTAGATCAGCTAGGTAGAGCAAAATATTTTTCATGCCTAGACTTAATGTCTGGCTTTCACCAAATCGAACTCGAAAAAAGTTCTAGAGATATAACGTCATTTTCAACGAGCAATGGCTCGTATCGCTTTACGCGATTACCATTTGGCTTGAAAATAGCCCCAAACTCCTTTCAAAGAATGATGACAATAGCATTTTCTGGTCTCGAACCATCTCAGGCCTTCCTTTATATGGATGATCTGATAGTAATCGGCTGTTCCGAAAAACATATGGTCAAAAATTTAACTGAAGTTTTTGACAAATGTAGGAAATTCAACCTGAAACTACATCCAGAAAAATGTTCATTTTTCATGCATGAAGTCACATTTTTGGGACATAAATGCACTGATAATGGAATCTTGCCAGACGATAAAAAATACGACGTCATAAAGAACTACCCAGTCCCACATGATGCGGACAGCGCTAGGCGATTCGTTGCATTTTGCAATTACTATAGGCGCTTTATTAAAAATTTTGCCAACTATTCACGTCACATAACAAGATTATGTAAAAAAGACGTTAAGTTCGAATGGACATCTGAATGCCAGAATGCCTTCGATCACCTCAAAATGGCTCTTATAAACCCAACCTTGTTACAATATCCAGATTTCGCTAAAGAATTCTGCATAATAACTGATGCAAGTAAGCAAGCGTGTGGAGCGGTTTTAACTCAAAACCATAATGGACTCCAACTTCCAATTGCATACGCATCAAGATCCTTTACTAAAGGAGAAAGTAACAAGAGTTCTACTGAGCAAGAATTAGCGGCTATTCATTGGGCAATAACGCATTTCCGACCATATATTTATGGTAACCATTTCACGGTTAAAACTGACCATAGACCGCTAACCTACTTATTTTCAATGGTAAATCCAAGTTCAAAGTTAACACGTATGAGGCTTGAATTAGAGGAATACAATTTTACGGTAGAATATCTGAAGGGTAAAGATAATTTCGTAGCCGATGCGTTATCAAGAATAGCCATAAAACAGCTACAGGAAATAACAGGCACAATCCACAAAGTCACTACAAGATATCAAAGTAGACAAAATTCCTGCGCAGGAAAATATCAGGTAGAGTTGCCAAGGCAATCTACAGAAAAAGCTTCACAGCCCAACGTATACGAAGTCATTAACAATGACGAGGTACGCAAAGTAGTGACCTTGCATATAAAAGATACGCTTTGTTTCTTTAAACATGGCAAGAAAATTATTGCAAGAATTAACATTGGTGATCTATATACAAATGGAAATATTGACTTAGGTCAACTATTCCCAAGGCTCGAAAATGAAGCCGGTATATTGAAAATAAGCCAATTGAAAATGGCACCGTGGGAAAATATCTTTGATACAATTTCAATAGATAATTTCAAAAATATGGGCAATAAAATATTGACTAAATTAAGGGTAGCGCCACTCAACCCGGTGACCACAATAACAAATAATAAAGAAAAAGAAGCTATATTGTCTACACTACATGACGACCCAATACAAGGAGGTCATACTGGCATTACAAAAACCTTGGCCAAGGTCAAACGACATTACTTTTGGAAAGGTATGACTCGAGATATTACTGAGTACATACGTAAATGTCACAAATGCCGGAAAGCTAAAATAACTAAGCATAGTAAGACCCCATTAATTATAACTGATACACCTGTACATGCGTTCGATAGGGTTATAGTGGACACAATTGGTCCGCTACCCAAATCTGATAATGGTAATGAGTACGCAATCACATTAATTTGTGACTTGACTAAATACCTAGTCGCGATACCAATACCAAACAAAAACGCTAGTACAGTAGCCAAAGGTATATTCCAATCTTTTATTCTAAAGTACGGTCCAATGAAGACGTTCATTACGGACATGGGAACAGAATACAAGAACTCAATTATAAATGATTTGTGCAAGTTTATGAAAATAGACAACATAACATCAACTGCACATCATCACCAGACAGTTGGAACAGTCGAAAGAAGTCACAGAACTTTTAACGAATACATACGATCTTATATATCAGTTGATAAAACTGATTGGGACGTATGGCTCCAATACTTTGTCTATTGTTTTAATACGACCCCTTCTACGGCACATAATTATTTTCCGTATGAATTAGTATTTGGTAAGACATGTAATCTACCAAAATACTTCAATAGCATAGCAAACATAGAACCAATATTTAACATAGATGATTATGCTAAGGAGAGTAAGTATAGATTAGAAGTAGCATACAAAAGAGCAAGAAATATGCTAGAATTAAATAAGATGAAACAAAAGAAGCGATATGACTTAAATAGTAAGGAATTAAAATTATCCATAGGAGATAAGGTTTTATTAAAAAATGAAGTAGGACATAAACTAGATTTTAAATACACAGGGCCCTATAGAGTAGAAAAAATAGAAGATAGGGATAATATAGTTATTTCCGGAAATAAGAATAAAACGTAAACAGTCCATAAGGACAGATTAAAAATTTTTAATTCATAATCAAGCATGCAAAAATACAAAAAAAAAAAATATATATATAAAAAAAAAAAAAAATAATAATATATAATAATAATAGAAATAAATAATTATTAAGGAAAATAACTCCATTGTATTACGTTATTTATTAAAAGGTGGGAGATGTAGCATGCGTACATATGTATATACATACATATGAATAAGGCTGCAACACATTGTTGTTATGCCAACAGAATGCAAACATAAGCAGCGACTTTGTCGCAGCGCGCCTAACGATAAGTGCCCTCTGCGCATATTCAAGTGCAGACGAAATATGATCAGCACTTGATAACAACGACCGCCCAAATAGCTAAGTCAGCGTTCTCACGCTTGACCGTCGTTGTGTATACATATTTATTTATTTATTTATTTATTTATTAATGGTCGACAAAACGAGTGTCTTCCTCATTATTCAAAAGATTGTACAATATAATTATATGCTAAAAGCCTAGTTAAAGGATACAATTTTCTAAATAGCATCACCGACCGATGGAGGTGTTTTATTTGCCAGTCCGGCCAGCTGTGCCCCTTTTCACAGCTAATTTTGTCAGTGACGCTATTAGAGCCTACATCTAAGCAGAAGGTTGTAAGTAGGAAAAAAGTGATCTCAAGTGAAATTAAAAATAATCTTAATTTGCTATATTAATAAAGAAAATACAATAAATAGGAAAAAAGAAAGTAAGAAAATTGTTAATAAAGTAAAGCAATGTAAGTTAGATAAAGAGTGTTAAGTGGATAGGACAAAGAGAAAAGTAATGGGAAATCACCGACACGGTGGGGGAAATTTTTTCAGCCTGTCCGGCTAGCTATGCCCCTGCTCATAGCTGGGAATGGTCAGCGACTTCCCGAAGGTATCCTGAAAGCAACGATTTTATTAGGGGTAGAGACAGTTCGGTAGAGAAAACGTGATGCAAACTATTATAATTTTTACATAGCACGCGAAAAGAATTGTGCATAGCGTAATCAGTTGTGCACGTAGATAGTAATAAGGGGCGATAATTTCTGGTTGGTCTAGCCAGAACAGAGAATTGAAGACGCCCTAGCAGAAAAGGAGAATCAATGTCGCCAATAATCAATTTATGTATAGAATTGTCCTACGGTTGATTAACGACGGAAGGTTGAGAAAAAGCAGTCTGCTGGAGTAGAACGGCAACCGAAGATTAGGGTCCCAATTTAAACCTCGTAAGGCAAAAAGCAGAAATTGCTTCTGAACAGATTCAATACGATCCTGGCTGTTGATATACTGTGGAGACCAGATGCAAGGCCAGTATTCAAGGATAGGGCGAACAAGAGAGATGTACAGAAGTTTTGTTATAAAAGGATCGTTAAACTCTTTAGACCATCGTTTAATGAATCCAAGTACACCTTTTGCCTCATTAACAATGGTATCTATATGAAGATTGAAACAGAGTTTAGAATCAAAAATAACGCCTAGATCCTTAACTGTTAGTATACGTTGCAAAGGGATATTGTCAATTGTATAACTGACAAGATAAGGTGTAGTACGATTAAAAGTCATAAACTTACACTTTGAACAATTTAGATGCAATTGATTGGCCGAATCGTCTTGTAGACGAGAATGATGTAGGGAGTTAGTGTATGATAGAAAAAGTTTGACATCGTCCGCATACATGAGTACACGGGCATGTGATATAACAGAGGGAAGATCATTTATAAAAAGTGTAAAGAGTAAAGGTCCAAGATGACTACCTTGAGGAACACCAGAAGTAACGTGAACCCTTTTAGAGGTAGTCAACCTCAGTATTACTCTTTGGGTCCTACCTTTTAAATAAGAATTAATCCAAAGTAAAAGGGACAGAGGGAAACCTATTCGGTCAAGTTTAAAAAGTAAAATGTCATGGTGCACAGAGTCAAACGCCTTACTGAAGTCAGTGTAAATGACATCAGTTTGCATTTTCGAAAGGAAAGCATCATTTACCAAGGAAGTAAACTCAAGCAGATTGGTCGTAGTTGACCGATTCTTTACGAATCCATGTTGAACAGGGGAAACAACTGATTTGCAGAAATGCTGCAAATTCGAAGTGATTATTTTTTCAAATAATTTAGGAATAGCAGACAGTTTTGCAATGCCCCTGTAATTTTGTATATCAGACTTCCCACCTTTCTTGTGAAGAGGAATGATATAAGATTCTTTCCAAAGAGATGGAAAGACAGAAGTTTCAAGGGATAGATTAAAAAGATTTAGCAATGGATAGAAAAGGGAAGAACTACACTCCTTGAGTAGACAACTAGGAATATTGTCCGGCCCAGGAGAGTAAGAAGATTTTAGAGAGTTTATAGCAAATAGGAGAGAGGAGTGTGAAATAATGGGGGGAGGTATAGAACTAGCGGAGGAAATAGTATAAGGGTAAGAATTAGTATTAGGACAGACTGAAGAGTAAGTTGATTGGAAAAAATTAGCAAAGAGGTTAGCAGAATCAGTGTCATTGCTAGCTTTATCCATCCCAAGAAAAAAGAAGATGGCAAACTTGAAGACTTACGCTTCAAGTTTACAAAACTATAAAACTGTCTCGGATTTCGGGCGAATTGCCTTTTACAACGAATTAGATAATTCTCATAGCATTGAGAATAAAGAAGAAAAAAGTTCGACTTGGCTATGGAATATTTAGCCAAGTCTGTACACGAACCAGACTTTTTAAACTTTTTAAAATATTTGGATTTTACATTTTTTAGATGTGATAATCTGGGAGTAAACCAGGGTGGTTTTGAAAAAGTAGTCGAAGGAATTGACTTAGGAATACACACATCTAAGAGGGAGTTTAGGGTGATATAAAAAGATTTAATGGCTGTATTCATATCAACTGTCATATAAGAAAGACCAATCGGTTGAATAAATAAGCTGATTCAGCAAGGAATAATTTCCTTTGCGAAAGCAATAGCGGGGCTTATTGGCTGATGAGCACGAAATGGAAGGATTACAATTTAGCATTGCAATCTCTAAAGTTGGATGATAGACATCCTCAGGAAGAGATAAAGGAGGTGACCTAGACACATTAGAAATAAGGTAGTCGTTAACAAATACAAGGTCAAGTGTTCTATTCATATGATTAGAAATTGAATTGATTTGAAACAACGAAGATCAAGCATGCAGTCTAAAAATTCGTGCTGTGCTGAGGGCACTAGATAATTTTCAGCAGTGAATAATGACCAAGAGATGTTCGGCAAATTAAAATCACCCAACACCAATAATATGTCATTATCCCGCACGTGTGAAGAAACTTCTTTAATACAAGTAATATGATTCATATAAACTTGAATATCAGAAGAAGGTGGGACATAAGAGCATGTTACATAGATATTCCGTGTAGGACAAGACACCTTAACTGAGACAATCTCAGCGTCAGTAGGCGTACTAAAACAGAATAGTTCAGACTGGAGAGTGGCTTTAACGGCAATTAACACCCCACCACCTCGAGTCGGCCGATCATTTCTAAACAAAATAAAGTTATTCGGTAATATATCAAAATCAGATATGGTTGAGTTTAACCATGTTTCTGAAAATGCTATTATGTCCGAATCGAAGGAAGTGCTGGCAATAAAAAGATTTTTTAGCTTTGAAGTGAGACCTCTGACATTCTGATAATGAATAAGGATTTGGTCAGCATGACTCTCTCTGACTCTCTTGCTGTATATAATAAGCCAAAAAACCATGTATGTAAAACGGCTGCTCACTGCTTCACGGTGGACAGCTCGAACTCGAAAAGAAAACATATAATAAAGAACCATCAAGGAAGACGGACGTCTTTTAATCTTGGAACCATTACAGTATGAAATAACATTTTGTTTTTCAAGATATCTTAACATAACTCGGCATTTATTAGCTTTAATTTACTTCTCATATTAATGCAAAATTCCATTAATACCGGACCACTATATCATATAGCTGCCATAGGATCGATCGGTCGAAAATTAAGTTTTTGTATAAAAAAACATTTTGTTTTTCAAGATATCTTAACCAAACTCGGCATTTATAAGTTTTACTATCCTTTTCATATATATGCAAAATCCTTTTATTATCGGACCACTATATCATATAGCTGCCATAGGATCGATCGGTCGGAAATTAAGTTTTTGTATGTTTTCAAGATATCCTGACCAAACTCGGCATTTATTAGTTTTACTTTACTCTTCATATGTATATGCAAAATCATATTAAGATCGGACCACTATATCTTATAGCTGCCATAGGATCGATCGGTTGAAAACGAAGTTTTTGTATGAAAAAACATTTTGGTTTTCAAGATATCTTGACTTAACTCGGCATTTACTAGTCTTATGGTCGAAAATTAAGTTTTTGTATGAAAAAACATTTTGTTTTTCAAGATATCTTGACCAAACTCGGCATTTATTAGTTTTACTTTACTTCTCATATATATGCAATATCACTTTAAAACCGGACCACTATACCATATAGCTGCCATAGGAACGATCGGTCGAAAATTAAGTTGTATGAAAAAACATTTCGTTTTTCAATATATCTTGACCAAAGTCGAAATTTTTAGTTTTACTATGCTCTTCATATGTATGCCAAATCCTATAGATCGGATCACTATATCATATAGCTGCCATAGGAACGATCGGTCGACAAACAAATTTTTGTATGAAAAAACATTTTGTTTTTTAAGATACCTTGACCAAACTCGGCATTTATTAGGCTTCCTATGCTCCTCATATATATGCAAAATTGTATTAAGATCGGACCACTATATCATATAGCCGCCGTAGGAACGATCGGTCGAAAATTAAGTTGTATGAAAAAACATTTTGTTTATTAAGATATCTTGACCAAACTCGGCATTTATTAGGCTTCCTATGCTCCTCATATATATGCAAAATTGTATTAAGATCGGACCACTATATCATATAGCCGCCGTAGGAACGATCGGTCGAAAATTAAGTTGTATGGATAAACATTTTGGTTATTAAGATATCTTGACCAAACTCGGCATTTATTAGTTTTAGTTTACTTCTCATATATATGCAAAATTCCATTAATACCGGACCACTATATCATATAGCTGCCATAGGATCGATCGGTCGAAAATTAAGTTTTTTTATTAAAAAACATTTTGTTTTTCAAGATATCTTGACCAAACTCAGCATTCATTAGTTTTACATTACTCCTCATATATATGCAAAATCCTATTAAGATCGCACCACTACATCATATAGCTGCCATAGGAACGATCGGTCGAAAATTAACTTGTTGTATAAAAAAATATTTTGTTTTTTAAGATATCTTGACCAAACTGGGCATTTATTAGTTTTACTTTGCTCCTCATATATATGAAAAAACATTTTGTTTTTCAAGATATCTTAACCAAACTCGGCATTTATTAGTTTTACTTTACTTCTCATATATATGCAATATCCCTTTAAAACCGGACAACTATACCATATAGCTGCCATAGGAACGATCGGTCTAAAATTAAGTTGTATGAAAAAACTTATCTTTTTCAAGATATCTTGACCAAAGTCGAAATTTTTAGTTCTACCATGCTCTTCATATGTGTGCCAAATCCTATAGATCAGATCACTATATCATATAGCTGCCATAGGAACGATCGGTCGAAAAGACAAGTTTTTGTATGAAAAAACATTGTGTTTTTCAAGATACCTTGACCAAACTCGGCATTTATTAGGTTTACTATGCTCCTCATATATATGCAAAATTGTATAAAGATCGGACCACTATATCATATAGCCGGCGTAGGAACGATCGGTCGAAAATTAAGTTGTATGAAATCACATTTTGTTTATTAAGATATCTTGACCAAACTCGGCATTCATTAGTTTTACTTTACTCCTCATATATAGGCAAAATCCCATTAAGATCGGACCACTACATCATATAGCTGCCATAGGAACGATCGGTCGAAAATTAACTTTTTGTATGAAAAATTATTTTGTTTTTCAAGATATCTTGACCAAACTGGGCATTTATTAGTTTTACTCTGCTCCTCATATATATACAAAATCCTATAAATATCGGATTACTATATCATATAGCTGCCATAGGAACGATAGGTCGAAAATTAAGTTATTGTATGAAAAAACATTTTGTTTTTCAAGATATCTTTACCAAACTAGGCATTTATTAGTTTTACTATGCTTTTCATATATATGCAAAATCCTATTATTATCGGACCACTATATCATATAGCTGCCATAGGATCGATCGGTCGAAAATTAAGTTTTTGTATGTTTTTCAAGATATCTTGACCAAACTCGGCATTTATTGGTTTTACTTTACTCCTCATATGTATATGCAAAATCATATTAAGATCGGACCACTATATCATAAAGCTGCCAAAGGAACGATCGGTCGAAAATTAAGTTTTTGTATGAAAAAACATTCTTTTTTCGAGATATCTTAACTAAACTCGGCATTAATTAGTTTTACTTTACTTCTCATATATATGCAATATCCCTTTAAAACCGGACCACTATACCATATAGCTGCCATAGGAACGCGATCGGTCGAAAATTAAGTTGTATGAAAAAACATTTCGTTTTTCAAGATATCTTGACCAAAGTCGAAATTTTTAGTTTTACTATGCTCTTCATATGTATGCCAAATCCTATAGATCGGATCCCTATATCATATAGCTGCCATAGGAACGATCGGTCGACAACCAAGTCTTTGTATAAAAAAACATTTTGTTTTTTAATATACCTTGACCAAACTCGGCATTTATTAGGTTTACTATGCTCCTCATATATATGCAAAATTGTATTAAGATCGGATTACTATATCATATAGCCGGCGTAGGAACGATCGGTCGAAAATTCAGTTGTTGTATGAAAAAACAATTTTTTTATCAAGATATATTGTCCAAACTTGGCATTTATTAGTTTTACTTTACTCCTCATTTATATGCAAAATCCTATTAAAAGCGGACCACTATATCATATGGCTGCCATAGGAACGATCGGTCGTAAATTAAGTTTTTGTAAGAAAAAACATTTTGTTTTTCATGATATCTTGACTAACCTCGGCATTTATTAGTTTTACTTCGCTCCTTTTATATGTGCAAAATCCTATTAAGATCGGACCACTATATCTTATAGCTGTAATAGGATCGATCGGACGAAAATGAAGTTTTTTTATGAAAAAACATTTTGTTTTTTCAAGATATCTTGACCAAACTCGGTATTTATTAGTTTAACTTTACTCATCATATATATGCAAAATCCTATTAAGATCGGACTACTATATCATATAGCTGCCATAGGAACAATCGGTTGAAACTTTAGTTTTTATATAAAAAAAGATTTTTTTTTCAAAATATCTTGACTAAACTTGGCATTTATTATTATTAATAAGATCGCACCACTGTATCATATAGCTGCCATAGGAACGATCGGTCGAAAATTAAGTTTTTGTATTAAAAAACATTTTGTTTTTCAAGATATCGTGACTAAGCTCGGCATTTCTAAGTCTTCCTACGCTCCTCATATATGTTCAAACGCTTTTAAGATCGGAAAACTATATCATATAGCTGCTATAGGAACGATCGGTCGAAAATTAAGTTGTATGAAAAAACATTTCGTTTTTCAAGATATCTTGACCAAGGGCGAAATTTTTAGTTTTACTATGCTCTTCATATGTATGTTAAGATCGGATCACTATATCATGTAACTGCCATAGGAACGATCGGTCGACAAACAACTTTTTGTATGAAAAAACATTTTGTTTTTTAAGATATCTTGACCAAAGTCGACATTTATTAGTATTATTACTCACATTTATTACTATGCTTCTATTATATATATGCAAAATCCAATTAATATCGGACCACTATATCATATAGCTGCCATAGGATCCATCGAAAATTAAGTTCTTGTATGTTTTTCAAGATATCTTGACCAAACTCGGCATTTATTTGTTTCACTTTAATCCTCATATATATGCAAAATCCTATTAATATCGGACTACTATATCATATAGCCGCCATTAGAACGATCGGTCGAAAATTAAGTTTTTGTATAAAAAAACATTTTGTTTTTCAAGATATCTTAACCAAACTCGGCATTTACTAGTTTTACTTTACTTCTCATATATATGCAAAATCCTATTACGATCGGAACACTATATCATATAGCTGCCATAGGATCAATCGGTCGAGAATTAAGTTTTTGTATGAAGAAACATTTTGTTTTTCAAGATATCTTAACCAAACTCGGCATTTATTAGCTTTACTTTACTCCTCATATATATGCAAAATCCCTTTAATACCGGACCACTATACCAAAGACAATAAAAACACTAAGATGAGTAGCGTCCATACATTTGAATGCGACGCAAAATTACTGGCCTGGCCTTTCATCTGGTCTTTGAGGCTTCGTAAGGCATGTCTGCCGACTGGTTGTTCGTTCTCCAAAGACCAGACGAACGAATGTCGAAGTCGTGGCATGCTGATGCTGACACGAGTTACGAAGTTAGCCTGCCTTCAGCAAAGCTGGTCGATGCTGCTTTGCGTCGCTTCGTTTTCGAAGTACATTGAGCGAAAAAGCTTACAACTAACGATCGACGCAAAGTGATTGTGCTTTATTAATGAAATGCATGCTTTATTTAAATGATATATTATCCTAGATATTAACAAAAAATTTTACAGGAAAATGTAAGAACTTTTATAATTTTTACACAAGGCGCTTCTTGCGCAATAACTGTGTTAAGAAAATGGCACACATAGATTGATTTCATTTTTCTTTTTGGACAGTGTATGCTCGAGAAAAGTGTTTGTCTCAGCCAATAGCGTGCGTGCACCTTACGTTGTATGCGTGAATTATACATGCATAAGATCTTTAAGGTATGTATGCATGTGTTGTTATTCACTGCTCTGGCTTTAGCTGGCAAGAAATTAATTTTGTTAGTTTTCTAGCGCAGTTCATGACCTATCCCAAATTTGTGTTGATATATGAATGCATTTTGTGTACTGAGGTTAGCTCCGCAGAAAATACTCGAAGGTCATATTTAGTTATGACCCCATTATAATTATAATGGTCTCCTCGTGGTGTTCCCTGCGTACTTTGTTCTTTATAATTCGAACAACAAAAATAATAAAATAAAAAAAAAATAATTAAATGTATCTTTGAAAAAATAATAATTTAATTAATAATTTCATATATAAAAAATTACATAAATATTTGCATCGACTTAAAAATACAAATTTTTTTGTACGGAGTACACAAAATGCATTCATATATTAACAGAAATTTTGGGTAGGTCGTGATCTGCGCTAAAAAACTAAGAAAATTGTTTCTTTGTTTCTACTCATCTTAGTGTTTATATTGTCTTTGACTATACCATATAGCCGCCATAGGATCGATCGGTCGAAAATTAAGTGTTTGTATCTTTTTTAAGATATCTTAACCAAACTCAGCATTTATTAGTTTTACTTTACTCCTCATATATATGCAAGATTCTATTACGGTCGGACCACTATATCATATAGCTGCCATAGGATCGATCGGTTGAAAATTAAGTGTTTGTATCTTTTTTAAGATATCTTAACCAAACTCAGCATTTATTAGTTTTACTTTACTCCTCATATATATGCAAAATCCTATTAAGATCGGACCACTATATCATATAGCAGCCATACGAACAATCGGTCGAAAATAAAGTTTTTGTAAGAAAAAACATTTTGTTTTTCAAGATATCTTGACTAACCTTGGCATTTATTAGTTTTACTACGCTCACCATATATGTTCAAAGCCCTATTAAGATCGGACCACTACATCATATAGCTGTTATAGGATCGATCGGTCGAAAATTAAGTTTTTGTATGAAAAAACATTTTGTTTTTCAAGATATCTTGATCAAACTCGGTATTAATTAGTTTTACTTTACTTCTCATTTATATGCAAAATCCTTTTAATACCGGACCACTATACCATATAGCTGCCTAAGGATCGATCGGTCGAAAATTAAGTTTTTGTATGAAAAACATTTTTTTTTTCAAGATATCTTAACCAAACTCGGCATTTATTAGTTTTACTTTACTTCTCATATATATGCAAGATCCTATTAAAATCGGACCACTATATCATATAGCTGCCATAGGATTGATCGGTCGAAAATTAAGTTTTCGTATGGAAAAGCATTTTGTTTTTCAAGATATCTTGACCACACTCGGCATTTATTAGTCTTCCTACGCTCCTCATATATGTATATGCAAAATCCTATTAAGATCGGACCACTATATCATACAGCTGCCATAGGAACGATCGGTCGACAAACAAGTTTTTGTATGAAAAAACATTTTGTTTTACAAGATATCTTGAACAAAGTCGGCATTTATTAGTTTTATTATAATCCTCATATATTATAATCCTCATCCTCAAAATCCTATGAAGATCGGACCACTATACCATATAGCTGTAATAGGATCGATCGGTCGAAAATTAAATTTTTGTATGAAAAAACATTTTGTTTTTCAAGATATCTTGACCAAACTTGGTATTTATTAGTTCAACTTTACTCCCCATATATATGCAAGATCCTATTAAAATCTGACCACTATATCATATAGCAGCCATTGGAACGATCGGTCGAAAATAAAGTTTTTGTATAAAAAAAACATTTTGTTTTTCAGGATATCTTGACCAAACTCTGCATTTATTAGTTTTACTTTACTCCTCATATATATGCAAAATCCTATTAAGATCGGACCACTATATCATATAGCAGCCATACGAACGATCGGTCGAAAATAAAGTTTTTGTAAGAAAAAACATTTTGTTTTTCAAGATATCTTGACTAACCTCGGCAATTATTAGTTATACTACGCTCACCATACATGTTCAAAACCCTATTAAGATCGGACCACTACATCATATAGCTGTAATAGGATCGATCGGTCGAAAATTAAGTTTTTGTATGAAAAAACATTTTGTTTTTCAAGATATCTTGATCAAACTCGGTATTAATTAGTCTTACTTTACTCCTCATATATACGCAAAATCCCTTTAATACCGGACCACTATACCATATAGCTGCCTAAGGATCGATCGGTCGAAAATTAAGTTTTTGTATGGAAAAGCATTTTGTTTTTCAAGATATCTTGACCAAACTCGGCATTTATTAGTCTTCCTACGCTCCTCATATATGTATATGAAAAAAACTATTAAGCTCGGACCACTATATCATATAGCTGCAATAGGATCGATCGGTTAAAAATTAAGTGTTTGCATCTTTTTTAAGATATCTTAGCCAAACTCAGCATTTATTAGTTTTACTTTACTCCTCATATATATGCAAAATCCTATTAAGATCGGACCACTATATCATATAGCAGCCATAGGAGCGATCGGTCGAAAATAAAGTTTTTGTAAGAAATAACATTGTGTTTTTTAACATTATATCTTGACTAACCTCGGCATTTATTTGTTTTACTACGCTCATCATATATGTGCAAAATCCTATTAAGATCGGACCACTATATCATATAGCTGTAATAGGATCGATCGGTCGAAAATTAAATTTTTGTATGAAAAAACATTTTGTTTTTCAAGATATCTTGACCAAACTTGGTATATCATATAGCTGCCATAGGATCGATCGGTTGAAAATTAAGTGTTTGTATGTTTTTTAAGATATCTTAACCAAACTCGGCATTTATTAGTTTTACTTTATTCCTCATATATATGCAAAATCCCTTTATTACCGGACGACTATACCAAAGACAATAAAAACACTAAGATGAGTAGCGTCCATACATTTGAATGCGACGCAAAATTTCTGGCCTGGCCTTTCATCTGGTCTTTGAGGCTTCGTACGGCATGCCTGCCGACTGGTTGTTCGTTCTCCAAAGACCAGACGAACGAATGCCGAAGTCGTGGCTTGCTGATGCTGATACGAGCTACGAAGTTTGTCGCCAGCCTGCCTTCAGCAAAGCTGGTCGATGCTGCTTTGCGTCGCTTCGTTTTCGAAGTACATTGAGCGAAAAAGCTTAGAACTAACGATCAATTGATTGTGCTTTATTAATGAAATGCATGCTTTATTTAAATGATATATTACCCTAGATATTATCAAATAATTTTACAGGAAAATTTAAGAACTTTTATAATTTTTACACAAGGCGCTTCTTGCGCAATAACTGTGTTAAGAAAATGGCACACATAGATTGATTTCACTTTTCTTTTTGGACAGTGTATGCTCGAGAAAAGTGTTTGTCTCAGCCAATAGCGTGCGTGCACCTTACGTTGTATGCGTGAATTATACATGCATAAGATCTTTAAGGTATGTATGCATGTGTTGTTATTCACTGCTCTGGCTTTAGCTGGCAAGAAATTAATTTTGTTAGTTTTCTAGCGCAGATCATGACCTATCCCAAATTTGTGTTGATATATGAATGCATTTTGTGTACTGAGGTTAGCTCCGCAGAAAATACTCGAAGGTCATATTTAGTTATGACCCCATTATAATTATAATGGTCTCCTCGCGGTGTTCCCTGCGTACTTTGTTCTTTATAATTCGAACAACAAAAATAATAAAATAAAAAAAAAAATAATTAAATGTATCTTTGAAAAAATAATAATTTAATTAACAATTTCATATATCAAAAATTACATAAATATTTGCATCGACTTAAAAATACAAATTGTTTTGTACGGAGTACACAAAATGCATTCATACATCAACAGAAATTTTAGGTAGGTCGTGATCTGCGCTAAAAAACTAAGAAAATTGTTTCTTTGTTTCTACTCATCTTAGTGTTTATATTGTCTTTGACTATACCACATAGCTGCCATAGGATCGATCGGTCGAAAATTAAGTGTTTGTATCTTTTTTAAGATAATTTAACCAAACTCGGCATTTATTAGTTTTACTTTACTCCTCATATATATGCAAAATTCTATTACGGTCGGACCACTATATCATATAGCTGCCATAGGATCGATCGGTTGAAAATTAAGTGTTTGTATCTTTTTTAAGATATCTTAACCAAACTCAGCATTTATTAGTTTTACTTTACTCCTCATATATATGCAAAATCCTATTTAGATCGGACCACTATACCATATAGCAGCCATACGAACGATCGGTCGAAAATAAAGTTTTTGTAAGAAAAAACATTTTGTTTTTCAAGATATCTTGACTAATCTCGGCATTTATTAGTTTTACTACGCTCACCATATATGTGCAAAATCCTATTAAGATCGGACCACTACATCATATAGCTGTAATAGGATCGATCGGTCGAAAATTAAGTTTTTGTATGAAAAAACATTTTGTTTTTCAAGATATCTTGATCAAACTCGGTATTAATTAGTTTTACTTTACTCCTCATATATATGCAAAATCCTATTTAGATCGGACCACTATACCATATAGCAGCCATACGAACGATCGGTCGAAAATAAAGTTTTTGTAAGAAAAAACATTTTGTTTATCAAGATATCTTGACTAATCTCGGCATTTATTAGTTTTACTACGCTCACCATATATGTGCAAAATCCTATTAAGATCGGACCACTACATCATATAGCTGTAGTAGGATCGATCGGTCGAAAATTAAGTTTTTGTATGAAAAAACATTTTGTTTTTCAAGATATCTTAACCAAACTCGGCATTTATTAGTTTTACTTTACTCCTCATATATATGCAAAATCCTATTTAGATGGGACCACTATATTATATAGCTGCCATAGGCTTGATCGGTCGAAAGTTAAGTTTTTGTCTGAAAAAACATTTTGTTTTTTAAGATATCTTGACCAAACTCGGCATTTATTAGTTTTACTATGATCCTCATATATATTCAAAATGCTATTAAGATCGGACCACTATATCATATAGCTGCCATAGGAACGATCGGTCGAAAATTAAGTTTTTGTATAAAAAAACATTTTGCTTTTCAAGATATCTTGACTAAACTTGGCATTTATTATTATTATTAAGATCGCACCACTATATCATATAGCTATCATAGGAACGATCGCTCGAAAATTAAGTTTTTGTATGAAAAAACATTTTGTTTTTCAAGATATCTTGACCAAACTCGGCATTTATTTGTTTTACTTTACTCCTCATATACATGCGAAATCCTATTAAGATGGGACCACTATATCATATAGCTGCCATAGGATTGATCGGTCGAAAATTAAGTTTTTGTATGGAAAAACATTTTGTTTTTCAAGATATCTTGACTAAACTCGGCATTAATTAGTCTTCCTACGATCCTCATATATGTATATGCAAAATCCTATTAAAATCGGACCACTATATCATACAGCTGCCATAGGAACGATCGGTCGACAAACAAGTTTTTGTATGAAAAAACATTTTGTTTTTCAAGATATCTTGACCAAAGTCGGCATTTATTAGTTTTATTATAGTCCTCATATATGTGCAAAATCCTATTAAGATCGGACCACTATATCATATAGCTGTAATAGGATCGATCGGTCGAAAATTAAATTTTTGTATGAAAAAACATTTTGTTTTTCAAGATATCTTGACCAAACTCGATATTTATTAGTTCAACTTTACTCCTCATATATATGCAAGATCCTATTAAAATCGGACCACTATATCATATAGCAGCCATAGGAACGATCGGTCGAAAATTAAGTTTTTGTATGGAAAAACATTTTGTTTTTCAAGATATCTTGACTAAACTCGGCATTTATTAGTTTTACTTTACTCCTCATATACATGCGAAATCCTATTAAGATGGGACCACTATATCATATAGCTGCCATAGGATTGATCGGTCGAAAATTAAGTTTTTGTATGAAAAACATTTTGTTTTTCAAGACATCTTGACTAAACTCGGCATTAATTAGTCTTCCTACGATCCTGATATATGTATATGCAAAATCCTATTAAAATCGGACCACTATATCATACAGCTGCCATAGGAACGATCGGTCGACAAACAAGTTTTTGTATGAAAAAACATTTGGTTTTTCAAGATATCTTGACCAAAGTCGGCATATTAGTTTCATTATAATCCTCATATGTACGCAAAATCCTATTAAGATCGGTCCACTATATCATATAGCCGCCATGGGAACGATTAGTCGAAAATACAGTTGTTGTATGAGAAAAACAATTTGTTTATCAAGATATATTGTCCAACCTTGGCATTTATTAGTTTTACTTTACTCCTCATTTATATGCAAAATCCTATTAAAAGCGGACCACTATATTATATAGCTGACATAAGAACGATCGGTCGAAAATTAAGTTTTTGTAAGAAAAAACTTTGTTTTTCAAGATATCTTGACTAACCTCGGCATTTATTAGTTTTACTACGCTCCCCTTATATGTGCAAAATCCTATTAAGATCGGACCACTATATCTTATAGCTGTAATAGAATCGATCGGTCGAAAATTAAGTTTTGTATGAAAAAAATTTTGTTTTTCAAGATATCTTGACCAAACTCAGTATTTATTAGTTTAACTTTACTCCTCATATATATGCAAGATCCTATTAAAATCGGACCACTATATCCTATAGCTGCCATAGGAACGATCGGTCGAAAATTAAGTTTTTGTATAAAAAAACATTTTGTTTTTCAAGATATCTTGACTAAACTTGGCATTTATTATTATTATTAAGATCGCACAACTATATCATATAGCTGTCATAGGAACGATCGCTCAATAATTAAGTTTTTGTTTGAAAAAACATTTTGTTTTTCAAGATATCTTAACCAAACTCGGCATTTATTGGTTTCTTCTCATATATATGCAAAATCATATTCAGATCGGAACACTATATCATATAGCTGCCATAGGATCGATCGGTCGAGAATTAAGTTTTGTATGAAAAAACATTTTGTTTTTCAAGATATCTTGACCAAACTCGGCATTTATTAGTTTTACTTTACTCTTCATATATATGCAAAATCCTATTAAGATGGGACCACTATATCATATAGCTGCCATAGGATTGATCGGTCGAAAATTAAGTTTTTGTATGGAAAAACATTTTGTTTTTCAAGATATCTTGACTAAACTCGGCATTAATTTGTCTTCCTACGATCCTCATATATGTATATGCAAAATCCTATTAAGATCGGACCACTATCGGTCGACAAACAAGTTTTTGTATGAAAAAACATTTTGTTTTTCAAGATATCTTGACCAAAGCTGGCATTTATTAGTTTTATTATAATCCTCATATATATGAAAAATCCTATTAAGATCGGACCACTATATCATATAGCCGCTATGGGAACGATTGGTCGAAAATTAAGTTTTTGTAAGAAAAAACATTTTGTTTTTCAAGATATCTTGACTAACCTCGGCATTTATTAGTTTTACTACGCTCCTCTTATATGTGCAAAATCCTATTAAGATCGGAGCACCATATCTTATAGCTGTAATAGAATCGATCGGTCGAAAATTAAGTTTTTGTATGAAAAAACATTTTGTTTTTTGCAAGATATCTTAACCAAACTCGGCATTTATTAGTTTTACTTAACTCCTCATATATATGCAAAATCCTATTAAGATGGGACCACTACATCATATAGCTGTAATAGGATTGATCGGTCGAAAATTAAGTTTTTGTATGGAAAAACATTTTGTTTTTCAAGATATCTTGACTAAACTCGGCATTTATTAGTCTTTCTACGCTCCTCGTATATGTATATGCAAAATCCTATTAAGATCGGACCACTATATCATACAGCTGCCATAGGAACGATCGGTCGACAAAAAGGTTTTTGTATGAAAAACCATTTTGTTTTTCAAGATACCTTGACGAAAGTTGGCATTTATTAGTTTTATTATAATCCTCATATATGTGCAAAATCCTATTAAAATCGTACCACTATATCATATAGCCGCTATGGGAACGATTAGTCGAAAATTTAGTTGTTGTATGAAAAAAACAATTTGTTTATCAAGATATATTGTCCAAACTTGGCATTTATTAGTTTTACTTTACTCCTCATATATATGCAAAATCCTATTTAGATCGGACCACTATACCATATAGCAGCCATACGAACGATCGGTCGAAAATAAAGTTTTTGTAAGAAAAAACATTTTGTGTTTCAAGATATCTTGACTAATCTCGGCATTTATTAGTTTTACTACGCTCACCATATATGTGCAAAATCCTATTAAGATCGGACCACTACATCATATAGCTGTAATAGGATCGATCGGTCGAAAATTAAGTTTTTGTATGAAAAAACATTTTGTTTTTCAAGATATCTTGATCAAACTCGGTATTAATTAGTTTTACTTTACTCCTCATATATATGCAAAATCCTATTTAGATCGGACCACTATACCATATAGCAGCCATACGAACGATCGGTCGAAAATAAAGTTTTTGTAAGAAAAAACATTTTGTTTATCAAGATATCTTGACTAATCTCGGCATTTATTAGTTTTACTACGCTCACCATATATGTGCAAAATCCTATTAAGATCGGACCACTACATCATATAGCTGTAATAGGATCGATCGGTCGAAAATTAAGTTTTTGTATGAAAAAACATTTTGTTTTTCAAGATATCTTAACCAAACTCGGCATTTATTAGTTTTACTTTACTCCTCATATATATGCAAAATCCTATTTAGATGGGACCACTATATTATATAGCTGCCATAGGCTTGATCGGTCGAAAATTAAGTTTTTGTATGAAAAAACATTTTGTTTTTTAAGATATCTTGACCAAACTCGGCATTTATTAGTTTTACTATGATCCTCATATATATTCAAAATGCTATTAAGATCGGACCACTATATCATATAGCTGCCATAGGAACGATCGGTCGAAAATTAAGTTTTTGTATAAAAAAACATTTTGCTTTTCAAGATATCTTGACTAAACTTGGCATTTATTATTATTATTAAGATCGCACCACTATATCATATAGCTATCATAGGAACGATCGCTCGAAAATTAAGTTTTTGTATGAAAAAACATTTTGTTTTTTAAGATATCTTGACCAAACTCGGCATTTATTTGTTTTACTTTACTCCTCATATACATGCGAAATCCTATTAAGATGGGACCACTATATCATATAGCTGCCATAGGATTGATCGGTCGAAAATTAAGTTTTTGTATGGAAAAACATTTTGTTTTTCAAGATATCTTGACTAAACTCGGCATTAATTAGTCTTCCTACGATCCTCATATATGTATATGCAAAATCCTATTAAAATCGGACCACTATATCATACAGCTGCCATAGGAACGATCGGTCGACAAACAAGTTTTTGTATGAAAAAACATTTTGTTTTTCAAGATATCTTGACCAAAGTCGGCATTTATTAGTTTTATTATAGTCCTCATATATGTGCAAAATCCTATTAAGATCGGACCACTATATCATATAGCTGTAATAGGATCGATCGGTCGAAAATTAAATTTTTGTATGAAAAAACATTTTGTTTTTCAAGATATCTTGACCAAACTCGATATTTATTAGTTCAACTTTACTCCTCATATATATGCAAGATCCTATTAAAATCGGACCACTATATCATATAGCAGCCATTGGAACGATCGGTCGAAAATTAAGTTTTTGTATGGAAAAACATTTTGTTTTTCAAGATATCTTGACTAAACTCGGCATTTATTAGTTTTACTTTACTCCTCATATACATGCGAAATCCTATTAAGATGGGACCACTATATCATATAGCTGCCATAGGATTGATCGGTCGAAAATTAAGTTTTTGTATGAAAAACATTTTGTTTTTCAAGACATCTTGACTAAACTCGGCATTAATTAGTCTTCCTACGATCCTGATATATGTATATGCAAAATCCTATTAAGATCGGACCACTATATCATACAGCTGCCATAGGAACGATCGGTCGACAAACAAGTTTTTGTATGAAAAAACATTTGGTTTTTCAAGATATCTTGACCAAAGTCGGCATATTAGTTTCATTATAATCCTCATATGTACGCAAAATCCTATTAAGATCGGTCCACTATATCATATAGCCGCCATGGGAACGATTAGTCGAAAATACAGTTGTTGTATGAGAAAAACAATTTGTTTATCAAGATATATTGTCCAACCTTGGCATTTATTAGTTTTACTTTACTCCTCATTTATATGCAAAATCCTATTAAAAGCGGACCACTATATTATATAGCTGACATAAGAACGATCGGTCGAAAATTAAGTTTTTGTAAGAAAAAACTTTGTTTTTCAAGATATCTTGACTAACCTCGGCATTTATTAGTTTTACTACGCTCCCCTTATATGTGCAAAATCCTATTAAGATCGGACCACTATATCTTATAGCTGTAATAGAATCGATCGGTCGAAAATTAAGTTTTGTATGAAAAAAATTTTGTTTTTCAAGATATCTTGACCAAACTCAGTATTTATTAGTTTAACTTTACTCCTCATATATATGCAAGATCCTATTAAAATCGGACCACTATATCCTATAGCTGCCATAGGAACGATCGGTCGAAAATTAAGTTTTTGTATAAAAAAACATTTTGTTTTTCAAGATATCTTGACTAAACTTGGCATTTATTATTATTATTAAGATCGCACAACTATATCATATAGCTGTCATAGGAACGATCGCTCAATAATTAAGTTTTTGTTTGAAAAAACATTTTGTTTTTCAAGATATCTTAACCAAACTCGGCATTTATTGGTTTCTTCTCATATATATGCAAAATCATATTCAGATCGGAACACTATATCATATAGCTGCCATAGGATCGATCGGTCGAGAATTAAGTTTTGTATGAAAAAACATTTTGTTTTTCAAGATATCTTGACCAAACTCGGCATTTATTAGTTTTACTTTACTCTTCATATATATGCAAAATCCTATTAAGATGGGACCACTATATCATATAGCTGCCATAGGATTGATCGGTCGAAAATTAAGTTTTTGTATGGAAAAACATTTTGTTTTTCAAGATATCTTGACTAAACTCGGCATTAATTTGTCTTCCTACGATCCTCATATATGTATATGCAAAATCCTATTAAGATCGGACCACTATCGGTCGACAAACAAGTTTTTGTATGAAAAAACATTTTGTTTTTCAAGATATCTTGACCAAAGCTGGCATTTATTAGTTTTATTATAATCCTCATATATATGAAAAATCCTATTAAGATCGGACCACTATATCATATAGCCGCTATGGGAACGATTGGTCGAAAATTAAGTTTTTGTAAGAAAAAACATTTTGTTTTTCAAGATATCTTGACTAACCTCGGCATTTATTAGTTTTACTACGCTCCTCTTATATGTGCAAAATCCTATTAAGATCGGAGCACCATATCTTATAGCTGTAATAGAATCGATCGGTCGAAAATTAAGTTTTTGTATGAAAAAACATTTTGTTTTTTGCAAGATATCTTAACCAAACTCGGCATTTATTAGTTTTACTTTACTCCTCATATATATGCAAAATCCTATTAAGATGGGACCACTACATCATATAGCTGTAATAGGATTGATCGGTCGAAAATTAAGTTTTTGTATGGAAAAACATTTTGTTTTTCAAGATATCTTGACTAAACTCGGCATTTATTAGTCTTTCTACGCTCCTCGTATATGTATATGCAAAATCCTATTAAGATCGGACCACTATATCATACAGCTGCCATAGGAACGATCGGTCGACAAACAAGTTTTTGTATGAAAAAACATTTTGTTTTTCAAGATATCTTGACGAAAGTTGGCATTTATTAGTTTTATTATAATCCTCATATATGTGCAAAATCCTATTAAAATCGTACCACTATATCATATAGCCGCTATGGGAACGATTAGTCGAAAATTTAGTTGTTGTATGAAAAAAACAATTTGTTTATCAAGATATATTGTCCAAACTTGGCATTTATTAGTTTTACTTTACTCCTCATTTATATGCAAAATCCTATTAAAATCGGACCAATATATCATATAGCTGACATAAGAACGATCGGTCGAAAATTAAGTTTTTGTAAGAAAAAACATTTTGTTTTTCAAGATATCTTGACTAACCTCGGCATTTACTAGTTTTACTACCCTCCTCTTATATGTGCAAAATCCTATTAAGATCGGACCACTATATCTTATAGCTGTAATAGAATCGATCGGTCGAAAATTAAGTTTTGTATGAAAAAAAATTTTATTTTTCAAGATATCTTGACCAAACTCAGTATTTATTAGTTTAACTTTACTCCTCATATATATGCAAGATCCTATTTAAATCGGACCACTATATCCTATAGCAGCCATAGGAACGATCGGTCGAAAATAAAGTTTTTGTAAGAAAAAACATTTTGTTTTTCAAGATATCTTAACCAAACAGCATTTATAAGTTTTACTTTACTAATCATATACGTGCAAAATCCTATTAAGATCGGACCACTATATCATATAGCAGCCATAGGAATGATCGGTCGAAAATAAAGTTTTTGTAAGAAAAAAAATTTTGTTTTTCAAGATATCTTGACTAACCTCGGCATTTATTAGTTTTACTACGCTCACCATATATGTGAAAAATCCTATTAAGATCGGACCACTACATCATATAGCAATAATAGGATTGATCGGTCGAAAATTAAGTTTTTGTATGAAAAAACATTTTGTTTTTCAAGATATCTTGACCAAACTCGGCATTTATTAGTTTTACTTTACTCCTCATACATATGCAAAATTCTATTACGGTCGGACTACTATATCATATAGCTGCCATAGGATCGATAGGTTGACAATTAAGTGTTTGTATCTTTTTTAAGATATCTTAACCAAACTCAGCATTTATTAGTTTTACTTTAATCCTCATATATATGCAAAATCCCTTTAATACCGGACCACTATACCATATAGCTGCTATAGGATCGATCGGTCGAAAATTAAGTTTATGTATGAAAAAACATTTTGTTTTTTGCAAGATATCTTAACCAAACTCGGCATTTATTAGTTTTACTTTACTCCTCATATATATGCAAAATCCCTTTAATACCGGACCACTATACCATATAGCTGCCATGGGATCGATCGGTCGAAAATTAAGTTTTTGTATGAAAAAACATTTTGTTTTTCAAGGTATCTTGACCAAACTCGGCATTTATTAGTTTTACTGTACTTCTCATATATATGCAAAATTCTATTACGGTCGGACTACTATATCATATAGCTGCCATAGGATCGATCGGTTGACAATTAAGTGTTTGACAATTGCTGTTTTTAACCAAACAGCATTTATAAGTTTTGCTTTACTCCTCATTTACGTGCAAAATCCTATTAAGATCGGACCACTATATCATATAGCAGCCATAGGAATGATCGGTCGAAAATAAAGTTTTTGTAAGAAAAAACATTTTGTTTTTCAAGATATCTTAACCAAACAGCATTTATAAGTTTTACTTTACTCCTCATATACGTGCAAAATCCTATTTAGATCGGACCACTATATCATATAGCAGCCATAGGAATGATCGGTCGAAAATAAAGTTTTTGTAAGAAAAAACATTTTGTTTTTCAAGATATCTTGACTAACCTCGGCATTTATTAGTTTTAGTACGCTCACCATATATGTGCAAAATCCTATTAAGGTCGGACCACGATATCATATAGCTGTAATAGGATCGATCGGTTTAAAATTAAGTGTTTGTATGTTTTTTAAGATATCTTAACCAAACTCGGCATTTATTAGTTTTACTTTACTCCTCATATATATGCAAAATCCCTTTAATACCGGACCACTATACCATATAGCTATCATAGGATCGATCGGTCGAAAATTAAGTTTTTGTATGAAAATCATTCAATTTTCAAGATATCTTGACCAAACTTTGCATTTATTAGTTTTACTACGCTCCTCATATATGTGCAAAATCCTATTAAGATCTGACCACTATATCATATAGCTGCAATAGGATCGATCGGTTGAAAATTAAGTGTTTGTATCTTTTTTAAGATATCTTAACAAAACTCAGCATTTATTAGTTTTACTTTACTCCTCATATATATGCAAAATCCTATTAAGATCGGATATAGCAGCCATAGGAACGATCGGTCGAAAAAAAGTTTTAGTAAGAAAAAACATTTTGTTTTTCAAGATATCTTGACTAACCTCGGCATTTATTAGTTTTACTACGCTCCTCATATATGTGCAAAATCCTATTAAGATCGGACCACTATATCATATAGTTGTAATAGGATCGATCGGTCGAAAATTAAATTTTTGTATGAAAAAACATTTTGTTTTTCAAGATATCTTGACTAAACTCGGCATTTATTAGTCTTTCTACGCTCCTCATATATGTATATGCAAAATCCTATAAAGATCGGACCACTATATCATATAGCCGCCATGGAAACGATCGGTCGAAAATTCAGTTGTTGTATGAAAAAACAATTTGTTTATCAAGATATATTGTCCAAACTTCGCATTTATTAGTTTTACTTTACTCCTCATTTATATGCAAAGTCCTATTAAAATCGGACCACTATATCATATAGCTGCCATAGGAACGATCGGTCGAAAATTAAGTTTTTGTAAGAAAAACATTTTGTTTTTCAAGATATCTTGATTAACCTCGGCATTTATTAGTTTTACTACGCTCCTCATATATGTGCAAAGTCCTATTAAGATCGGACTACTATATCATATAGCTGTAATAGGATCGATCGGTCGTAAACTACGTTTTTATATAAAAAACATTTTGTTTTTCAAGATATCTTGACCAAACTCGGTATTAATTAGTTTTACTTTAATCCTCATATAGATGCAAAATCCCTTTAATACCGGACCACTATACCATATAGCTGCCATAGGATCGATCGGTCGAAAATTAAGTTTTTGTATGAAAAAACATTTAGTTTTTCAAGATATCTTAACCAAACTCGGCATTTATTAGTTTTATATCACTCCTCATATATATGCAAAATCCTATTAAGATCGGACCACTATATCATATAGCAGCCATAGGAACGATCGGTCGAAAATTAAGTTTTTGTAAGAAAAACATTTTGTTTTTCAAGATATCTTGATTAACCTCGGCATTTATTAGTTTTACTACGCTCACCATATATGTGCAAAATCCTATTAAGATCGGACCACTACATCATATAGCTGTAATAGGATCGATCGGTCGAAAATTAAGGTTTTGTATGAAAAAACATTTTGTTTTTCAAGATATCTTGACCAAACTCGGTATTAATTAGTTTTACTTTAATCCTCATATATATGCAAAATCCCTTTAATACCGGACCACTATACCATATAGCTGCCATAGGATCGATCGGTCGAAAATTGAGTTTTTGTATGAAAAAACATTTTGTTTTTCAAGATATCTTAACCAAACTCGGCATTTATTAGTTTTACTTGACTCATCATATATATGCAAAATCTTATTAAGATGGGACCACTATATCATATCGAAAATTAAGTTTTTGTATGTAAAAGCATTTTGTTTTTCAAGATATCTTGACTAAACTCGGCATTTATTAGTCTTCCTACGCTCCTCATATATGTATATGCAAAATCCTATTAAGATCGGACCATTATATCATACAGCTGCCATAGGAACGATCGGTCGACAAACAAGTTTTTGTATGAAAAAACATTTTGTTTTTCAAGATATCTTAACCAAACTCGGCATTTATTAGTTTTACTTTACTCCTCATATATAAGCAAAATCCTATTTAGATGGGACCACTATATCATATAGCTGCCATAGGATTGATCGGTCGAAAATTAAGTTTTTGTATGAAAAAACATTTTGTTTATTTATTTATTAGTTTTACTATGCTCCTCATATATATTCAAAATGCTATTAAGATCGGACCACTATATCATATAGCTGCCATAGGAACGATCGGTCGAAAATTAAGTTTTTGTATAAAAAAACATTTTGCTTTTCAAGATATCTTGACTAAACTTGGCATTTATTATTATTATTAAGATCGCACCACTATATCATATAGCTGTCATAGGAACGATCGCTCGAAAATTAAGTTTTTGTATGAAAAAACATTTTGTTTTTCAAGATATCTTGACCAAACTCGGCATTTATTTGTTTTACTTTACTCCTCATATACATGCGAAATCCTATTAAGATGGGACCACTATATCATATAGCTGCCATAGGATTGATCGGTCGAAAATTAAGTTTTTGTATGGAAAAACATTTTGTTTTTCAAGATATCTTGACTAAACTCGGTATTAATTAGTCTTCCTACGATCCTCATATATGTATATGCAAAATCCTATTATAATCGGACCACTATATCATACAGCTGCCATAGGAACGATCGGTCGACAAACAAGTTTTTGTATGAAAAAACATTTTGTTTTTCAAGATATCTTGACCAAAGTCGGCATTTATTAGTTTTATTATAATCCTCATAAATGTGCAAAATCCTATTAAGATCGGACCACTATATTATATAGCTGTAATAGGATCGATCGGTCGAAAATTAAATTTTTGTATGAAAAAACATTTTGTTTTTCAAGATATCTTGACCAAACTCGGTATTTATTAGTTCAACTTTACTCCTCATATATATGCAAGATCCTATTAAAATCGGACCACTATATCATATAGCAGCCATAGGAACGATCGGTCGAAAATTAAGTTTTTGTATGGAAAAACATTTTGTTTTTCAAGATATCTTGACTAAACCTGGCATTTATTATTATTATTAAGATCGCACCACTATATCATATAGCTGTCATAGGAACGATCGCTCGAAAATTAAGTTTTTGTATGAAAAAACATTTTGTTTTTCAAGATATCTTGACCAAACTCGGTATTAATTAGTTTTACTTTACTTCTCATATATATGCAAAATCATATTCAGATCGGAGCACTATATCATATAGCTGCCATAGGATCGATCGGTCGAGAATTAAATTTTTGTATGAAAAAACATTTTGTTTTTCAAGATATCTTGACCAAACTCGGCATTTATTAGTTTTACTTTACTCCTCATATACATGCGAAATCCTATTAAGATGGGACCACTATATCATATAGCTGCCATAGGATTGATCGGTCGAAAATTAAGTTTTTGTATGAAAAACATTTTGTTTTTCAAGACATCTTGACTAAACTCGGCATTAATTAGTCTTCCTACGATCCTCATATATGTATATGCAAAATCCTATTAAGATCGGACCACTATATCATACAGCTGCCATAGGAACGATCGGTCGACAAACAAGTTTTTCTATGAAAAAACATTTTGTTTTTCAAGATATCTTGACCAAAGTCGGCATTTATTAGTTTCATTATAATCCTCATATATACGCAAAATCCTATTAAGATCGGACCACTATATCATATAGCCGCCATGGGAACGATTGGTCGAAAATACAGTTGTTGTATGAGAAAAACAATTTGTTTATCAAGATATATTGTCCAAACTTGGCATTTATTAGTTTTACTTTACTCCTCATTTATATGCAAAATCCTATTAAAAGCGGACCACTATATTATATAGCTGACATAAGAACGATCGGTCGAAAATTAAGTTTTTGTAAGAAAAAACTTTGTTTTTCAAGATATCTTGACTAACCTCGGCATTTATTAGTTTTACTACGCTCCCCTTATATGTGCAAAATCCTATTAAGATCGGACCACTATATCTTATAGCTGTAATAGAATCGAACGGTCGAAAATTAAGTTTTGTATGAAAAAAAATTTTGTTTTTCAAGATATCTTGACCAAACTCAGTATTTATTAGTTTAACTTTACTGCTCATATATATGCAAGATCCTATTAAAATCGGACCACTATATCCTATAGCTGCCATAGGAACGATCGGTCGAAAATTAAGTTTTTGTATAAAAAAACATTTTGTTTTTCAAGATATCTTGACTAAACTTGGCATTTATTATTATTATTAAGATCGCACAACTATATCATATAGCTGTCATAGGAACGATCGCTCGAAAATTAAGTTTTTGTTTGAAAATCCATTTTGTTTTTCAAGATATCTTAACCAAACTCGGCATTTACTGGTTTCTTCTCATATATATGCAAAATCATATACAGATCAGAACACTATATCATATAGCTGCCATAGGATCGATCGGTCGAGAATTAAGTTTTTGTATGAAAAAACATTTTGTTTTTCAAGATATCTTGACCAAACTCGGCATTTATTAGTTTTACTTTACTCTTCATATATATGCAAAATCCTATTAAGATGGGACCACTATATCATATAGCTGCCATAGGATTGATCGGTCGAAAATTAAGTTTTTGTATGGAAAAACATTTTGTTTTTCAAGATATCTTGACTAAACTCGGCATTAATTTGTCTTCCTACGATCCTCATATATGTATATGCAAAATCCTATTAAGATCGGACCACTATATCATACAGCTGCCATAGGAACGATCGACAAACAAGTTTTTGTATGAAAAAACATTTTGTTTTTCAAGATATCTTGACCAAAGCTGGCATTTATTAGTTTTATTATAATCCTCATATATATGAAAAATCCTATTAAGATCGGACCACTATATCATATAGCCGCTATGGGAACGATTGGTCGAAAATTAAGTTTTTGTAAGAAAAAAAATTTTGTTTTTCAAGATATCTTGACTAACCTCGGCATTTATTAGTTTTACTACGCTCCTCTTATATGTGCAAAATCCTATTAAGATCGGACCACCATTTCTTATAGCTGTAATAGAATCGATCGGTCGAAAATTAAGTTTTTGTATGAAAAAACATTTTGTTTTTTGCAAGATATCTTAACCAAACTCGGCATTTATTAGTTTTACTTAACTCCTCATATATATGCAAAATCCTATTAAGATGGGACCACTACATCATATAGCTGTAATAGGATTGATCGGTCGAAAATTAAGTTTTTGTATGGAATTTGTATTTTCAAGATATCTTGACTAAACTCGGCATTTATTAGTCTTCCTACGCTCCTCATATATGTATATGCAAAATCCTATTAAGATCGGACCACTATATCATACAGCTGCCATAGGAACGATCGGTCGACAAACAAGTTTTTGAATGAAAAAACATTTTGTTTTTCAAGATATCTTGACGAAATTTAGCATTTATTAGTTTTATTATAATCCTCATATATATGCAAAATCCTATTAAAATCGTACCACTATATCATATAGCCGCTATGGGAACGATTAGTCGAAAATTTAGTTGTTGTATGAAAAAAACAATTTGTTTATCAAGATATATTGTCCAAACTTGGCATTTATTAGTTTTACTTTACTCCTCATTTATATGCAAAATCCTATTAAAATCGGACCACTATATCATATAGCTGACATAAGAACGATCGGTCGAAAATTAAGTTTTTGTAAGAAAAAACATTTTGTTTTTCAAGATATCTTGACTAACCTCGTCATTAATTAGTTTTACTACCCTCCTCTTATATGTGCAAAATCCTATTAAGATCGGACCACTATATCTTATAGCTGTAATAGAATCGATCGGTCGAAAATTAAGTTTTGTATGAAAAAAAATTTTATTTTTCAAGATATCATGACCAAACTCAGTATTTATTAGTTTAACTTTACTCCTCATATATATGCAAGATCCTATTTAAATCGGACCACTATATCCTATAGCAGCCATTGGAACGATCGGTCGAAAATAAAGTTTTTGTAAGAAAAAACATTTTGTTTTTCAAGATATCTTAACCAAACAGCATTTATAAGTTTTACTTTACTCCTCATATACGTGCATTTATTAGTTTTACTACGCTCCTCATATATGTGCAAAATCCTATTAAGGTCGGACCACTATATCATATAGCTGCAATAGGATCGATCGGTTTAAAATTAAGTGTTTGTATGTTTTTTAAGATATCTTAACCAAACTCGGCATTTATTAGTTTTACTTTACTCCTCATATATATGCAAAATCCCTTTAATACCGGACCACTATACCATATAGCTATCATAGGATCGATCGGTCGAAAATTAAGTTTTTGTATGAAAATCATTCAATTTTCAAGATGTCTT
The DNA here is from genome assembly GCF_030788295.1 of Drosophila virilis. NCBI lineage: Eukaryota > Metazoa > Arthropoda > Insecta > Diptera > Drosophilidae > Drosophila > Drosophila virilis. Next base: position 82,649 of record NW_027212912.1, on the reverse strand, counting down.
GACCAAACTTTGCATTTATTAGTTTTACTACGCTCCTCATATATATGCAAAATCCTATTCAGATCTGACCACTATATCATATAGCTGCAATAGGATCGATCGGTTGAAAATTAAGTGTTTGTATCTTTTTTAAGATATCTTAACAAAACTCAGCATTTATTAGTTTTACTTTACTCCTCATATATATGCAAAATCCTATTAAGATCGGATATAGCAGCCATAGGAACGATCGGTCGAAAAAAAGTTTTAGTAAGAAAAAACATTTTGTTTTTCAAGATATCTTGACTAACCTCGGCATTTATTAGTTTTACTACGCTCCTCATATATGTGCAAAATCCTATTAAGATCGGACCACTATATCATATAGCTGTAATAGGATCGATCGGTCGAAAATTAAATTATTGTATGAAAAAACATTTTGTTTTTCAAGATATCTTGACTAAACTCGGCATTTATTAGTCTTTCTACGCTCCTCATATATGTATATGCAAAATCCTATTAAGATCGGACCACTATATCATATAGCCGCCATGGGAACGATCGGTCGAAAATTCAGTTGTTGTATGAAAAAACAATTTGTTTATCAAGATATATTGTCCAAACTTGGCATTTATTAGTTTTACTTTACTCCTCATTTATATGCAAAGTCCTATTAAAATCGGACCATTATATCATATAGCTGCCATAGGAACGATCGGTCGAAAATTAAGTTTTTGTAAGAAAAACATTTTGTTTTTCAAGATTCCTTGATTAACCTCGGCATTTATTAGTTTTACTACGCTCACCATATATGTGCAAAATCCTATTAAGATCGGACCACTACATCATATAGCTGTAATAGGATCGATCAGTCGAAAATTAAGTTTTTGTATGAAAAAACATTTTGTTTTTCAAGATATTTTAACCAAACTCGGTATTAATTAGTTTTACTTTAATTCTCATATAGATGCAAAATCCCTTTAATACCGGACCACTATACCATATAGCTGCCATAGGATCGATCGGTCGAAAATTAAGTTTTTGTATGAAAAAACATTTTGTTTTTCAAGATATCTTAACCAAACTCGGCATTTATTAGTTTTATATTACTCCTCATATATATGCAAAATTATATTACGGTCGGACTACTATATCATATAGCTGCCATAGGATCGATCGGTTGACAATTATGTGTTTGTATCTATTTTAAGATATTTTAACCAAACTCAGCATTTATAAGTTGTTCTTTACGCCTCATATATATGCAAAATCCAATTAAGATCGGACCACTATATCATATAGCAGCCATAGGAACGATCGGTCTAAATTAAAGTTTTTGTAAGAAAAAACATTTTGTTTTTCAAGATATCTTGACTAACCTCGCCATTTATTAGTTTTACTACGCTCACCATATATGTGCAAAATCCTATTAAGATCGGACCACTACATCATATAGCTGTAATAGGATCGATCGGTCGAAAACTAAGTTTTTGTATGAAAAAACATTTTGTTTTTCAAGATATCTTGACCAAACTCGGTATTAATTAGTTTTACTTTAATCCTCATATAGATGCAAAATCCCTTTAATACCGGACCACTATACCATAGAGCTGACATAGGATCGATCGGTCGAAAATTAAGTTTTTGTATGAAAAAACATTTTGTTTTTCAAGATATCTTAACCAAACTCGGCATTTATTAGTTTTACTTTACTCCTCACATATATGCAAAATTCTAATATGATCGGACCACTATATCATATACCTGCCATAGGATCGATCGGTTGAAAATTAAGTGTTTGTATGTTTTTTAAGATATCTTAACCAAACTTGCATTTTTTAGTTTTACTTTACTCCTCATATATATGCAAAATCCTCTTAAGATCGGACCACTATATCATATGGCTGCCATAGAAACGATTGGTAGAAAATTTTATTGCTGTATGAAAAACATTTTGTTGTTAAGATATCTTGACCAAACTCGCCACTTATTAGTTTTGCTTTACTCCTCATATAAATGCAAAATCCTATAGGGATAGGACTACTATATCATATAGCTGCCATAGGAACGATCGGTAGAAAATTTGATTGTTGTATGAAAAAACATTTTGTTTTTAAAGATATCTGGACCAAACTCGATATTTATTAGTGATACTTTACCCCCCATATATATGCAAAATTCGATTACGATCGGACCACTATATCATATAGCTGCCATATGATCGATCAGTTGAAAATTAAGTGTTTGTATGTTTTTTAAGATATCTTAACCAAACTCAGCATTTATTAGTTTTACTTTACTCCTCACATATATGTAAAATCCTATTTAGATCGGACCACTATATCTTATAACCGCCATTGTTTTTCAAGATATCTTAACCAAACTCGGCATTTATTAGTTTTACTTTACTTCTCATATATATGCAAAATCCCATTAATACCGGACCACTATATCATATGGCTGCCATAGGATCGATCGGTTGAAAATTAATTATTTGTATGTTTTTCAAGATATCTTGACCAAACTCGGCATTTATTAGTCTTTCTTTACTCCTCATATATTTGCAAAATCCTATTATGATCGGACCACTATATCATATAGCTGCCATGGGAACTATCGGTTGATAATTAAGTTTTTGTATGAAAAACATTTTGTTTTTTCAAGATATCTTGACTAAACTCGGCATTTATTATTATTATTAAGATCTCACCACTATATCATATAGCTGCCATAGGATCGATCGGTATATCATATGGCTGCCATATGATCGATTGGTTGAAAATTAATTATTTGTATGTTTTTCAAGATATCTTGACCAAACGCGGCATTTATAAGTCTTACTTTACTCCTCATATATATGCAAAATCCTATTAAGATCGGACCACTATATCATATAGCTGCCATAGGAACTATCGGTTGAAAATTAATTTTTTTGTATGAAAAACATTTTGTTTTTCAAGATATCTTGACTAAACTCGGCATTTATTATTATTATTAAGATCGCACCATATCATATAGCTGCCATAGGAACGATCGGTCGAAAATTAAGTTTTTGTATGAAAAACATTTTGTTTTTCAAGATATCTTAACCAAACTCGGCATTTATTAGTTTTACTTTACTTCTCATATATATGCAATATCTCTTTAAAACCGGACAACTATATCATATAGCTGCCATAGGATCGATCGGTATATCATATGGCTGCCATAGGATCGATTGGTTGAAAATTAATTATTTGTATGTTTTTCAAGATATCTTGACCAAACTCGGCATTTATTAGTTTACCTTTACTCCTCAAAATATGCGAAATCCTTTTAAGATGGGACCACTATATCATTTAGCTGCCATAGGATCGATCGGTCGAAAATAAAGTTTTTGTAAGAAAAAACACTTTGTTTTTCAAGCTATCTTGACTAACCTCGGCATTTATTAGTTTTACTATGCTCCTCATATATGTGCAAAATCCTGTTAACATCGGACCACTATATAATAAAGCTGTAATAGGATCGATCGGTCGAAAATTAAATTATTGTATGAAAAAACATTTTGTTTTTCAAGATATCTTGATCAAACTCGGTATTAATTAGTTTTACTTTACTCCTCATATATATGCAAAATATCTTTAACACCGGACCACTATACCATATAGCTGTCATAGGATCGATCGGTCGAAAATTAAGTTTTTGTATGAAAAAACGTTTTGTTCTTCAAGATATCTTAACCAAACTCGACATTTATTAGTTTTACTATATTCCTCATATATATGCAAAATTCTAATATGATCGGACCACTATATCATATACCTGCCATAGGATCGATCGGTTGAAAATTAAGTGTTTGTATGTTTTTTAAGATATCTTAACCAAACTTGTATTTTTTAGTTTTACTTTACTCCTCATATATATGCAAAATCCTCTTAAGATCGGACCACTATATCATATGGCTGCCATAGAAACGATCGGTAGAAAATTTTATTGCTGTATGAAAAACATTTTGTTGTTAAGATATCTTGACCAAACTCGCCACTTATTAGTTTTGCTTTACTCCTCATATAATTGCAAAATCCTATGGGGATAGGACTACTGTATCATATAGCTGCCATAGGAACGATCGGTAGAAAATTTGGTTGTTGTATGAAAAACATTTTGTTTTTTAAGATATCTTGACCAAAGTCGGCATTTATTAGTATTATTATAATCCTCATATATATGCAAAATCCTATTAAAATCGGACCACTATATCATATAGCTGCCATAGGATCGATCGGTCGAAAATTAAGTTTTTGTATGAAAAAACATTTTGTTTTTCAAGATATCTGGACCAAACTCGATATTTATTAGTTTTACTTTACTCCTCATATATATGCAAAATTCGATATATCATATAGCTGCCGTATGATCGATCGGTTGAAAATTAAGTGTTTGTATGTTTATTAAGATATCTTAACCAAACTCAGCATTTATTAGTTTTACTTTAATCCTCACATATATGTAAAATCCTATTTAGATCGGACCACTATATCATATAACCGCCACTGTTTTTCAAGATATCTTAACCAAACTCGGCATTTATTAGTTTTACTTTACTTCTCATATATATGCAAAATCCCATTAATACCGGACCACTATATCATATGGCTGCCATAGGATCGATCGGTTGAAAATTAATTATTTGTATGTTTTTCAAGATATCTTGACCAAACTCGGCATTTATTAGTCTTACTTTACTCCTCATATATATGCAAAATCCTATTATGATCAGACCACTATATCATATAGCTGCCATAGGAACTATCGGTTGATAATTAAGTTTTTGTATGAAGAACATTTTGTTTTTTTCAAGATATCTTGACTTAACTCGGCATTTATTATTATTATTAAGTTCGCACCACTATATCATATAGCTGCCATAGGAACGATCGGTCGAAAAGTAAGTTTTTGTATGAAAAACATTTTGTTTTTTCAAGATATCTTGACTTAACTCGGCATTTATTATTATTATTAAGTTCGCACCACTATATCATATAGCTGCCATAGGAACGATCGGTCGAAAATTAAGTTTTTGTATGAAAAAACATTTTGTTTTTCAAGATATCTTGACCAAGCTCGGCATTTATTAGTTTTACTTTACTCCTCAATATATGCGAAATCCTTTAAAGATGGGACCACTATATCATATAGCTGCCATAGGATCGATCGGTATATCATATGGCTGCCATAGGATCGATTGGTTGAAAATTAATTATTTGTATGTTTTTCAAGATATCTTGACCAAACGCGGCATTTATAAGTCTTACTTTACTCCTCATATATATGCAAAATCCTATTAAGATCGGACCACTATATCATATAGCTGCCATAGGAACTATCGGCTAAAAATTAATTTTTTGTATGAAAAACATTTTGTTTTTCAAGATATCTTGACTAAACTCGTCATTTATTATTATTATTAAGATCGCACCACTATATCATATAGCTGCCATAGGAACGATCGGTCGAAAATTAAGTTTTTGTATGAAAAAACATTTTGTTTTTCAAGATATCTTAACCAAACTCGGCATTTATTAGTTTTACTTTACTTCTCATATATATGCAATATCCCTTTAAAACCGGACAACTATATCATATAGCTGCCATAGGATCGATCGGTATATCATATGGCTGCCATAGGATCGATTGGTTGAAAATTAATTATTTGTATGTTTTTCAAGATATCTTGACCAAACTCAGCATTTATTAGTTTTACTTTACTCCTCAAAATATGCGAAATCCTTTTAAGATGGGACCACTATATCATATAGCTGCCATAGGATCGATGGGTCGAAAATAAAGTTTTTGTAAGAAAAAACATTTTGTTTTCAAGCTATCTTGACTAACCTCGGCATTTATTAGTTTTACTATGGTCCTCATATATGTGCAAAATCCTGTTAAGATCGGACCACTATATAATATAGCTGTAATAGGATCGATCGGTCGAAAATTAAATTATTGTATGAAAAAACATTTTGTTTTTCAAGATATCTTGACTAAACTCGGCATTTATTAGTCTTCCTACGCTCCTCATATATGTATATGCAAAATCCTATTAAGATCGGACCACTATATCATATAGCCGACATGGGGACGATCGGTCGAAAATTCAGTTGTTGTATGAAAAAACATTTTGTTTTTCAAGATATCTTGACCAAACTCGGCATTTATTAGTTTTACTATGCTCCACATATATATTCAAAATGCTATTAAGATCGGACCACTATATCATATAGCTGCCATAGGAACGATCGGTCGAAAATAAAGTTTTTGTAAGAAATAACATTGTGTTTTTTAAGATATCTTGACTAACCTCGGCATTTATTAGTTTTACTACGCTCATCATATATGTGCAAAATCCTATTAAGATTGGACCACTATATCATATAGCTGTAATAGGATCGATCGGTCGAAAATTAAATTTTTGTATGAAAAAACATTTTGTTTGTGAAGATATCTTGACCAAACTTGGTATTTATTAGTTTAACTTTACTCCTCATATATATGCAAGATCCTATTAAAATCGGACCACTATATCATATAGCTGTAATAGGATCGATCGGTCGCAAATTAAATTTTTGTATGAAAAGATGTTTTGTGTTTCAAGGCATCTTGACCAAACTCGGTATTTATTAGATTAACTTTACTCCTCATATACTTATATTAAAAATGCTATTAAGATCGTACCACTATATCATATAGCTGCCATAGGAACGATTGGTCGAAAATTAAGTTGTATGAAAAAAATTTCGTTTTTCAAGATGTGTTGACCAAAGTCGACACTTATTAATCTTACTTTACTCCTCATATATATGCAAAATTCTGTTACGATCGGACCACTATATCATATAGCTGCCATAGGATCGATCGGTTGAAAATTAAGTGTTTGTATGTTTTTTAAGATATCTTAACCAAACTCGGCATTTATTAGTTTTACTTTATTCCTCATATATATGCAAAATCCCTTTAATACCGGACCACTATACCAAAGACAATAAAAACACTAAGATGAGTAGCGTCCATACATTTGAATGCGACGCAAAATTTCTGGCCTGGCCTTTCATCTGGTCTTTGAGGCTTCGTACGGCATGCCTGCCGACTGGTTGTTCGTTCTCCAAAGACCAGACGAACGAATGCCGAAGTCGTGGCTTGCTGATGCTGACACGAGCTACGAAGTTAGTCGCCAGCCTGCCTTCAGCAAAGCTGGTCGATGCTGCTTTGCGTCGCTTCGTTTTCGAAGTACATTGAGCGAAAAAGCTTAGAACTAACGATCGACGCAAAGTGATTGTGCTTTATTAATGAAATGCATGCTTTATTTAAATGATATATTACCCTAGATATTAACAAATAATTTTACAGGAAAATTTAAGAACTTTTATAATTTTTACACAAGGCACTTCTTGCGCGATAACTATGTTAAGAAAATAGCACACATAGATTGATTTCACTTCTCTTTTTGGACAGTGTATGCTCGAGAAAAGTGTTTGTCTCAGCCAATAGCGTGCGTGCACCTTTCGTTGTATGCGTGAATTATACATGCATAAGATCTTTAAAGTATGTATGCATGTGTTGTTATTCACTGCTCTGGCTTTAGCTGGCAAGAAATTAATTTTGTTAGTTTTCTAGCGCAGATCATGTCTTATCCCAAATTTGTGTTGATATATGAATGCATTTTGTGTACTGAGGTTGGCTCCGCAGAAAATACCCGAAGGTCATATTTAGATCTGACCCCATTATAATTATAATGGTCTCCTCGCGGTGTTCCCTGCGTACTTTGTTCTTTATAATTCGAACAACAAAAATGATAAAAAAATTAATTAAATGTATCTTTGAAAAAATAATAATTTAATTAATAATTTCATATATCAAAAATTACATAAATATTTGCATCGACTTAAAAATACAATTTTTTTTTGTACGGAGTACACAAAATGCATTCATATATCAACAGAAATTTTGGGTAGGTCGTGATCTGCGCTAAAAAACTAAGAAAATTGTTTCTTTGCCAGCTAGAGACTTTGCCAGAGCAGTGGATAACAACACATTCAAATATGCTGTTATGTATGTATATTCACACGCATACAAACATAATTGCTTGCACGGCCTTCATAGAGCCGAAGCTGAGAGCAAATTCTATTTTTAGCTTTTTCGTTCTCTCGGCTGTGGGAGCGCAATGCTATTGATTTAATTTTTCGTTCTCAATTTTCAAAAAATCAAGCTGCATAGTAGCATTTTGTTGTATGGCGTTACTCATCTTAGTGTTTATATTGTCTGACTATACCATATAGCTGCCGTAGGATCGATCGGTCGAAAATTAAGTGTTTGTATCTTTTTTAAGATATCTTAACCAAACTCAGCATTTATTAGTTTTACTTTACTCCTCATATAATGCAAAATCCTATTAAGATCGGGCCACTATATCATAAAGCAGCCAGAAGAACGATCGTTCAAAAATAAAATCGTTCGTTTGTAAGAAAAAACATTTTGTTTTTTAAGATATCTTGACTAACCTCGGCAGTTATTAGTTTTACTACGCTCACCATATGTGTGCAAAATCCCATTATTAATGGTCGACAAAACGAGTGTCTTCCTCATTATTCAAAAGATTGTACAATAGAATTATATGCTAAAAGCCTAGTTAAAGGATACAATTTTCTAAATAGCATCACCGACCGATGGAGGTGTTTTATTTGCCAGTCCGGCCAGCTGTGCCCCTTCTCACAGCTAATTTTGTCAGTGACGCTATTAGAGCCTACATCTAAGCAGAAGGTTGTAAATAGGAAAAAAGTGATCTCAAGTGAAATTAAAAATAATCTTAATTTGCTATATTAATAAAGAAAATACAATAAATAGGAAAAAAGAAAGTAAGAAAATGTTAATAAAGTAAAGCAATGTAAGTTAGATAAAGAGTGTTAAGTAGATAGGACAAAGAGAAAAGTAATGGGAAATCACCGACCCGGTGGGGGAAAATTTTTCAGCCTGTCCGGCTAGCTATGCCCCTGCTCATAGCTGGGAATGGTCAGCGACTTCCCGAAGGTATCCTGAAAGCAACGATTTTATTAGGGGTAGAGACAGTTCGGTAGAGAAAACGTGATGCAAACTATTATAATTTTTACATAGCACGCGAAAAGAATTGTGCATAGAGTAATCTGTTGTGCACGTAGATAGTAATAGGGGGCGATAATTTCTGGTTAGTCTAGCCGGAACAGAGAATTGAAGACGCAGAAAACGAGAATCTATGTCGCCAATAATCAACTTATGTATAAGGACAACACCGAGAATTGTCCTACGGTTGGTTAACGACGGAAGGTTGAGAAGAAGCGGTCAGCTGGAGTAGGACGGCAACCGAAGATTAGGGTCCCAATTTAAACCTCGTAAGGCAAAAAGCAGAAATTGCTTCTGAACAGATTCAATACGATACTGGCTGTTGTTATACTGTGGACCAGATGCAAGAGCAGTATTCAAGGATAGGGCGAACAAGAGAGATGTACAGAAGTTTTGTTATAAAAGGATCGTTAAACTCTTTAGACCATCGTTTAATGAATCCAAGTACACCTTTTGCCTCATTAACAATGGTATCTATGTGAAGATTGAAACAGAGTTTAGAATCAAAAATAACGCCTAGATCCTTAACTGTTAGTATACGTTGCAAAGGGATATTGTCGATTGTATAACTGACAAGATAAGGTGTAGTACGATTAAAAGTCATAAACATACACTTTGAACAATTTAGATGCAATTGATTGGCCGAACACCAAAGTTGCATAGCGTTCAAATCGTCTTGTAGACGAGAATGATGTAGGGGGTTAGTGTATGATAGAAAAAGTTTGACATCGTCCACATAAATGAGTACACGGGCATGTGATATAACAGAGGGAAGATCATTTATAAAAAGAGTAAAGAGTAAAGGTCCAAGATGACTACCTTGAGGAACACCAGAAGTAACGTGAATCCTTTTAGAGGTAGTCAACCTCAGTATTACTCTTTGGGTCCTACCTTTTAAATAAGAATTAATCCAAAGTAAAAGGGACAGAGGGAAACCTATTCGGTCAAGTTTGAAAAGTAAAATGTCATGGTGCACAGAGTCAAACGCCTTACTGAATTCAGTGTAAATGACATCAGTTTGCATTTTCGAAAGGAAAGCATCATTAACCTAGGAAGTAAACTCAAGCAGATTGGTCGTAGTTGACCGATTCTTTACGAATCCATGTTAAACAGGGGAAACAACTGATTTGCAGAAATGCTGCAAGTTCGAAGTGATTATTTTTTCAAATAATTTAGGAATAGCAGACAGTTTTGCAATGCCCCTGTAATTTTGTATATCAGACTTCCCACCTTTCTTGTGAAGAGAAATGATATAAGATTCTTTCCAAAGAAATGGAAAGACAGAAGTTTCAAGGGATAGATTAAAAAGATTTAGCAATGGATAAAAAAGGGAAGAACTACACTCCTTGAGTAGACAACTATGAATAGTGTCCGGCCCAGGAGAGTAAGATTTTAAAGAGTTTATAGCTAATAGGAGAGAGGAGAGTGAAATAATGGGGGGAGGTATAGAACTAGCGGAAGAAATAGTATAAGGGTGAGAATTAGTATTAGGACAGACTGAAGAGTAAGTTGATTGGAAAAAAATAGCAAAGAGGTTAGCAGAATCAGTGTCATTGCTAGCTTTATGCATCCCAAGAAAAAAAGAAGATGGCAAACTTGAAGATTTGTGCTTCAAGTTTACAAAATATAAAACTGTCTCGGATTTCGGGCGAATTGCCTTTTACAACGAATTAGATAATTCTCATAGCATTGAGAATTAAGAAGAAAGAAGTTCGACTTGGCTATGGAATATTTAGGCAAGTCTGTACACGAACCAGAATTTTTAAACTTTTTAAAATATTTGGATTTTACATTTTTAAGATGTGATAATCTGGGAGTAAACCAGGGTGGTTTTGAAAAAGTAGTCGAAGGAATTGACTTAGGAATACACACATCTAAGAGGGAGTTTAGGGAGATATAAAAAAAATTAATGGCTGTATTCATATCAACTGAGTCATATAAGAAAGACCAATCGGTTGAATAAATAAGCTGATTCAGAAAAGAATAATTTCCTTTGCGAAAGAAATAGCGGGGCTTATTGGCTGATGGGCATGAAATGAAAGGATTACAATTTAGCATTGCAATCTCTAAAGTTGGATGATAGACATCCTCAGGAAGAGATAAAGGAGGGGACCTAGACACATTAGAAATAAGGTAGTCGTTAACAAATACAAGGTCAATTGTTCTATTCATATGATTAGGAATTGAATTGATTTGAAACAACGAAAGATCAAACATGCAGTCTATATAATCGTGCTGTGCTGAGGGCACTAGATAATTTTCAGCAGTGAATAATGACCAGGAGATGTTCGGCAAATTAAAATCACCCAACACCATTAATAGGTCATTATCCCGCACGTGTGAAGAAACTTCTTTAATGCAAGTAATATGATTCATATAAACTTGAATATCAGAAGAAGGTGGGACATAATGCTCATAGTTCTTTGCCCCTATCTAAGAAGTACCGGGAAAATAGCATGCATCATATTCTCACACAGCCAGCAATTAACAAATTGTGGCAGTGCAGAATCGTCAGGCTGCTTGAACGTGCACGGTTTCTTACAGCACGACATAATTATTAAATGCGTATGCAAGTTACGAGAACGCAGAGCAAAACCAAAACGGTGCACAAGATAGAGCAAGTAAACACTCAAAAAACAATTATTCCTACACAAACAAATTGTTTGGAGCGAAAAGCAATAGAAAAGTTTTGCGAGAGCGCGATGCACAAGCAGAAAGTATGCAGCGAACACACGCACAAACAAGTGTATGCACAGGGGAGCACCGAGGCAAAAGAATCAAAACAGGCAATAACAACAAGCACGGAACTGACGCCGCGTTTTATAAAATGCAATAATTAACAGACACGCTGCACAACAGATAACACTTTGCACAGTTTATTAAAGCTTTTTAAATTAAGCACCGAAGAATGCAAAATTTTGAAATAAAAAGATGGATAAAAGCGCAAAAATATATAAAAATCTTGGAGCACAAGTAAAACACGTCAATCACTCTCAACTGAGAACTCTCTCTCGATGATGGAACGATTCCGAAAACTATTCGCACAGGGTATATTTTACAGGTAAACGTGAACATATAAGTTTTTAAGAGACTCTTTACAATTAAATCGTCCTAGTCCATCGTCTTTGCAAAAATGGAACAGCATTAAAAAGCTACAGCCTGGAGACAACGAATGTTTGTACTCGGCTCTTAAAGATGCTAGTAAAGGAATGAGCGAATGCGACAAGGAATGCATTCTCACATGCGATGAAGTTGCAATTAAGAAAAATTTGACCTACAATACCTCTGTTTATGCTATTGATGGCTTGGAACATTTACTTGAACGTTCTAACAAAATGGGCAGTCACATTCGCGTTTTCGTTTTACTAGGCATTTTTAAAAAATGGAAATTTATTTTAAACTATTTTGTTCCTGAAACAAATATAAAAGGAGAATGCTTGAAAGCCCTTATTTTAAGAAATATAAATATTGCTGAGAATATCGGATTCACATTAAAGGGTGTAGTCTATGATCAAGGATGAAATAATAGAAAATGTACCTCATTGTTCAAAGTGACAAAGGAGAAATCTTATTTTTATAATAATAATAAGAGATATTATATGTTCAATGACATTCCTCATCTTCTTAAATCTATTAGGAATAATCTCCTAAAAGTCAAATTTGAAACTCGTGATGGATTAGTCGATTTCGACGTTATAAGGGATGTTTACGAATTTGAACAAGGATCAGTAACGAGAATGACTAAATTAACGAAAAGTCACGTGAATCCAACAAGGTTTGAGTTAATGCGAGTCTGTTTGGATACGCAAATTTTCAGTCAAACCGTAACAGCGGCTTTTAGAACTTGTAATAAAAACAAGAAATTGCAACGAGGCAGCTTCGAAGTGGCTGACGCAACCGCTACTTTTGTTGAAAAAGTTAATGACTACTTTGATTGCCTAAATAGCAGAGTTTTAAATGATAACAACCCCATGAAATGTGCACTCCAAAAATAAAATGTAGCTTGGAAAAAATTAAAAGAAATGCAGGTACACTTAAGAAATATAAGATACCAAGGCAATTTGACATATTGCATTGATGGCTTGCTCCAAACTACTGAGGCTATATTTGGACTCTTCGATGACCTGTTTAAAGACCATCCCGACAATTTTTTCTTTTTAACAAGTCGAATCAACCAAGATCCACTTGAAAATATATTTGCATCTGTTCGAACCAAAGGCGGAAACTGTAGAAACCCATCAGTTTATGAATTTAACATCAGTATAGCAAAACTAATTTCATTACACATTTTTCATTTTAACAAAAATGAAATTGCGAGTCTGATGATGATGTTATGCTGCCTGTTGAATTCGAATCAATAATATATTTACCTTACGAAAATAATGAAAGTAAGGTAGTGTCTGATAATGAATTTTCAGTATCATTATCACAAATTGTAAAAGGAAATGAAACCTATTTTGACGAACATATGGATAATATGTTAAATGATTTACCGATTGAGTTGACATCAAGTAGATATTTTGTAGGCTATATTGCAAAGGGATCTAATTGCGAAAAATGCCAAACGTACCTTATTAAAAATAATGAATTTTTAACAGCACCTTCAGAACAATTTTTATTTGAAAAAATTACTCGAAGGATTTCAGACTTTGGAAACTTAAAACGACCATCAGATTTATTTTTTAATGTTAGCAAAATTCACATAAAGGTTTTTGAAAATATATTTTCTACTATCTTATTACAACTCAACGTTAAAAAATGCATTAAAGAGCAATGTATAAAGTGCACTAAAGAAAGTGTTTACTCATCGTGGTTTGATGAAAATGATTCATGCTTCACCCATAAAATATCTCTTTTGGACAAACTTATTAAAGTTTTACTATTTAAATATTGTAAATGGACAGTGATGACGGATAGCTATAAAAAGAAAGCAAAACTTAATATACTTTCACATAAATGAACATGTTACAAAACGAATATGCAGGTATATACCATAAAAAAGAAAGAACTTCTATAATAAAATAACGTTGTTGGGGAATATGGTAATATTTTAATTAAATTAAAGCATTTCAAGTCGACTCGAAGGTCATATTTAGTTATGATTTTGCATCGGTAGCTAATTCGAGCGGCGACTTGGTTCTTTACAATTAGAACAAAAAATAATAAAATAAAAAATAATTAAAAATTATTTATATGTATCTTTGAAAACAACAAATTTGCACTTTTATTTCCTTAATTTATTTTGTATTACTTAAAAGTAATAGTTTAAATAATAATTTTAAATATAAAAAATTACATAAATATTTGTTTCGAAATAAAAATACATATTTTGTACGGAGCCAAATTTGGGTAGGTCGTGATCTGAGCGAAAAAACTAAGAAAATTGTTTCTTTGCCATCCAGAGACTTTGCCAGAGCAGTGGATAACAACACATTCAAATATGCTGTTATGTATGTATATTCATACGCATACAAACATAATTGCTTGCACGGCCCTCAGAGCCGAAGCTGAAGGCACATTCTATTTTTAGCTTTTTCGTTCTCTCGGCTGTGAGAGCGCAATGCTACAGATTTCGTTTTCGCTCTCAATTTTCAAGAAATCAAGCTGCATAGTAGCATTTTGTTGTATGGCGTTACTCATCTTAGTGTTTATATTGTCTTTGGTTTTACTTTACTCCTCATATATATGCAAAATTCTATTACGATCGGACCACTATATCATATAGCTGCCATAGGATCAATCGGTTGAAAATTAAGTGTTTGTATGTTATTTAAGATATCTTGACTAAACTCGGCATATATTAGTTTTACTTTAGTCCCCATATATATGCAAAATTCTATTACGGTCGGACCACTATATCATATAGCACCCACAGGAACGATCGGTTGAAAATGAAGTGCTTGTATGTTTTTTAAGATATATTAACCAAACTCGGCATTTATTAGTTTTACTTTACTCCTCATATATATGCAACATCCTATTAAGATCGGACCACTATATCATATAGCAGCCATAGGAACGAACGGTCGAAAATAAAGTTTTTGCAAGAAAAAACATTTTGTTTTTCAAGATATCTTGACTAACCTCGGCATTTATTAGTTTAACTACGCTCCTCATATATGTGCAAAATCCTATTAAGATCGGACCACTACTACACTATAGCTGTTATAGGATCGATCGGTCGAAAATTAAGTTTTTGTATGAAAAAACATTTTGTTTTTCAAGATATCTTAACCAAACTCGGCATTTATTAGTTTTACTTTACTCCTCATATATATGCAAAATCCTATTAAGATCGGACCACTATATCATATAGCTGTCATAGAAACGATCGGTAGAAAATTTGATTGTTGTATGAAAAACATATTGTTTTTAAGATTTCTTGACCAAACTCGGCACTTATTAGTTTTACTTTATTCCTCATATAAATGCAAAATCCTACTAGGATAGGACTACTGTATAATATAGCTGCCATAGGAACGATCGGTAGAAAATTTGATTGTTGTATGAAAAACATTTTGTTTTTAAGATATCTTGACCAAAGTCGGAATTTATTAGTTTTATTATAATCCTCATGTTACGGGGCGAAGTGAAAATAGCTGTTGACTAAGTCCTACTGGTTCTCGCATTTTTTCTGTAAGCAGCCCTCGCTGCTTACACTGGAAGCGCACCGTTAGAATTAGTTTTTACATTATAGGTCGATCGCACGCAGCTGCACAAGCTGCATTTTTGTGGAGGTTCTTTTTCGTTTTGTGCTTGCAGCTGAGCAGAAGTGAAAGAGAACAGAAGCGCGTGCGCAGTACGAATGTAAGTCTCATAATCATGTAAAATATGGGTTGTTAAATAATGAAAGAATAATAAAGATTTCAGCGTTCGAATTATATTATATCGTACCGCCTCGTACGAATCGAATGGAATCAAGTTGTTTCTCTCGATGCTAGAAGTCCCTGCCGGATCGCATGCACCTGCCAGACTCTTATCAGATGGCTGTTAAGCGCCTCAAATGTTTAGAGGCAAAGATGTCAAAAGACCCACCACTGAAAGAGTTACTGATGAACACGATGCACGATTACAAACAGAAGGGATATATCCGCCGGTTGAAGGATAGTGAGTTAGTAGCTAACATTACATCGTGGTTTCTTCCTATCTTTACAGTCACCAATTCGAACAAGAAAAAGACGGGCCTGGTTTGGGATGCGGCTGCCAAAGTTAGTGGCATGTCGCTGAACGATTGTTTGTTGAAAGGTCCAGATACACTAGCACTGGCTTACGAGCTTTGGTGAGAGAAGTTTCCAATACCTGCTCAGCGTGCCGCATACGACGCGCCCGCCCAAAGCCACCAGGGATGGGCGACCTGCCAATCGAACGATTATCGCCCTATACTCCACCGTTCACATATACTGGAGTGGATTACTTTGGCCCCTACGACATTGTCGTTGGACGGCGTCGCGAGAGGCGCTGGGGCGTGCTATTTACATGCCTCACGGTGCGCGCCGTTCACCTAGATATAGCTACGTCGCTCTCAACTGACTCATACTTATGCGTTCTGAAGTCGTTCGTGGCCAGACGCGGCTGCCCCCGCCGCATGCTGTCGAACAATGTCATAAATTTCAGAGGCGCTAGCATAGTATTAAAAGATGAAATTGAACGTATATCGCCGACTCTGATCGAGCGACAGTACCCAGAACTCGAGTTTACCTTCATCCCGCCAGGATCACCCTACATGGGAGGATCCTGGGAACAAATGGTGCGCTCAACAAAGTCAATACTGTCGGAAATTCTGACGCCTTCTGGGTTACGAGGGGAGGTGCTACGAGCAGCATTGGCTGACGTAGAAAGCGTGCTCAACTCAAGCCCTGACTTCAAATCATTTTCTCATAGGTCATTCAAGCGGATTGCGTGAGAGAGGATTACGGGAGCAAGGCGGAGCTAGCTTAGCTCGCCAGTCAATTGGCTGACCAATTTTTGAAGAGATGGCTACGCGAGTCTCTGCCTACACTTACCAGACGTACTAAGTGGTTCAACCGCCACTCGAACCAATATCAGTCGACGACATCGTATCATCATAATAGTGGACGACGGTGCCAAGCGAAACTGTTGGACAAGAGGAGTGGTCGTAGACGTGCACTGTTCAAAGGATGGCCAGGTCCGAAGTGCCGTGGTGCGAATCGCCCATGGAATTATTACTCGCCACGCCGTCAAGCTAGCTAAGCTTGACAATAAAGTTGGTAGCACACTGCACGGACGTTCGTGAATTACGTGGTGGGGAATGTTACGGGGCGAAGTGAAAATAGCTGTTGACTAAGACCTAGTGGGTCTCGCATTTGTTCTGTAAGCAGCCCTCGCTGCTTACACTGGAAGCGCACCGTTAGAATTAGTTTTTACATGATAAGTCGATCGAGGTTCATTTTCGTTTTGTGCTTGCAGCTGAGCAGAAGTGAAAGAGAACAGAAGCGCGTGCGGAGCACGAATGTAAGTCTCATAATCATGTAAAATATAGGTGGTTAAATAATGAAAGAATAATAAAGATTTCAGCGTTCGAATTATATTATATCGTACCGCCTCGTACGAATCGAATTGAATCCAGTTGTTTCTTTCGACGCTAGAATGCAAAATCCTATTAAAATCGGACCACTATATCATATAGCTGCCATAGGAACGATCGGTCGAAAATTAAGTTTTTGTATGAAAAAACATTTTGTTTTTCAAGATATCTTGACCAAACTCGGTATTTATTAGTTTTACTTTACTTCTCATATATATGCAAAATCCTATTAAGATCGGACCACTATATCATATAGCTGCCATAGCATCTGTTATAATGCAACATTCTTTGCGAAAATCAGGATATTGTAGTAATGTGGGGTGCATAAGCTTTTCTTTAAGGTATTGGAATGCGTTTTGGCATTCACTTGACCATTCAAAAGGAACATTCTTTTACCATAATCTAGTTATGTGGCGTGAATAATCGGCGAAGTTTTTTATAAATCGACGATAATAATTGCAGAATGCTACAATTCGTCTCGCGCTGTCCGCATCATGTGGGACAGGATAATTTTTGATGACGTCAAACTTCTTTTCATCTGGCAATACTCCTTTGTCAGTGCATTTGTGACCTAAAAATGTCACTTCATGCATGAAAAATGAACATTTTTCTGGATGCAACTTTAGGTTATATTTCCTACATACATTAAAAACATCAGTTAAGTTTTTAATCATGTGTTTTTCGGAACATCCTATCAACATTAAGTCATCCATATAAAGGAATGCCTAAAGCCGAAAATGCTATAGTCATCATTGTCTGAAATGAATTTGGTGCTATTTTAAGACCAAATGGTAATCGCGTGAAGCGAAATGAGCCATTGCTCGCTGAAAAAGATGTTATATTTCTTGAATTTTCTTCAAGTTAAATTTGGTGGAAACCTCAATTCTGGGGAGCGGGAATTTATCAGAAAGTAGTTTCTTGTTGATTTGGCGATAGTCAATTACTAATCGCCATTTCTTTTCTTCCGAATTTGGTAATGATTTTTTCGGAACTAACAAGAGTGGGCTGTTATACTCGGATACAGACGGTTCTACGATTTTGTCGTTTATTAATTTCCCTACTTGTTTTTGAATTACTTTAACGTGGCTATGCGGGCTTCTGTAGTTTTTAATATAAATGAGTTCATCATCTTTAAGTCTTAAAGTTTGTTTATAGAAATTATTTGTCGCTATTGGTTTGGTTTCCAGTACGAACACATCACTATACATGGTGCATAATTCTGTTAGTTGACTTTTGAATTGTTCTCTTCTTTAATTTTGAATTAGTTAGAATTGGATTAGTGCTATGAAGGTCGTAATCTGTTAAATTTTCATATTGGATTTTGTTTACTTTGACCAATTGGTCGAAATTAGTTCTGATTAGAAGCGAATGTATACAAGTTAACAACAAATAAATTCATACAGTCCCAATAAGAAGCATTGCAACACCTCATAAGAAGTGCAGCAAAATGCTGACTTGGTGTCTGTGCCATTTCCTCCACGCGCCGACTGGCAACCGCCGAAAATTCCAAGAAGAATTGCCCAACGGGCCAACAACATCAGCAGCGACGCCGCTGCCAACGCCGCTGCCGCTAAGCCACAGGTTACTAGGGCTAGAATTGATTTAAGTTTATTTAGTTGCAAATTAACATCAAATAAAGGAAGTCTTGCTTCCCTAAAAATTATATTTTTTTCATCGTTGAATAAACTTTGGAATTAACTGGCGCCCGAGCAGGGACCGGCTCGTGTTACAACAGAACAAAACGCTTCTACGTACGCGTTAGTCGGTTATACGCGAAAATAAAACCAGTGCAACTCTCGTCGATTAAATTCAACGATCGGTTAAATTCGCGAAAGGCAATTGGAACTTAATTGTTCAATTTTGCCCATCGGTGGACAACGCATCTTGTAAGGCCCGCCCGCAGGATACTCTCAACAAAGACTGGTCGCAGGATCCCCAGTAGATACCCAAAGGCTTCAAAAAGGATGAAATCCGGACCGGCAGGGGAGGTTGCCACATCAGGAATAGTACTGTAAGTTAGAAATTAAGTGAAACAAAAAAAAAAAAAAAAAAAAACAAACGAACAACTAACACAAAAGTTACAAGAATAATAAATACTAAAAATTGTAGAACGATAAGCAAGATAAAAAAGTGTAAAACGATCAACAAATATAAAGACTACGAACGTAGTATAAATTATTTCCAACTTTGCGACTCCCAAGGGACCCTCCAAAGTAGAAGGAAGAAACCAGCCACTGGTTTTAAAAAGAAAACAAAACGATCAAAAATTCAAGTAAAATATAGAGTAAAAAACTAACACTAGATTTAAATATACTTCGAAAATATCTTAAAATATACAATATAAGTAATATATCTCGTTTATGGCTAATGAAAGCAATTTAGTTAGGCCCCCAATAGTATCAGATCAACCACAGGTAGGCGGACATAACTCGAACAGACAGCAACAACGACATATCGACAGACAAAACGAACATTTACAAAATAGAGTCATGGCAAATAACGCAGAACAGATAATAGCAGCCACGGTTAGCCAGATTTTGGCACAACAACTGCCGACATTGGTAAAGCAGTTAGTCAACCCCTCTAGGGAGTTTAGTGACGTAGACGACCAAACAATAACTGCCAACCACAATTTGAATGACTTAGACAGAGTTCCGGACATAGTTAAAAGCCTCAGAGAATTCTCCGGTAATCCAGCAGAATTTAGCTCATGGAAGAAGAGTGTAGATCGTATACTCTCAGCCTATGCAGCTGAGGCAGGTTCGCCAAAATACTTTGGCATATTGCATACAGTGAGAAACAAAATCACTGGCAATGCCGACACGGCCCTCGAGTCGTATAATGTTCCCCTAAATTGGAGCGCTATCTCCAAATGTCTCACGCTGCACTACGCAGACAAAAGAGATCTGGGAACATTAGAATATCAGATGACAATGTTAGTGCAAGGTAACAACCAAACAGTAGAAGAATTTTACCAGGTCGTTTACAACCACTTGTCGCTGATATTAAATAAAGTAGGCTGCATGGAATTAAATAGGGAATCCGAAACCCTTATGACAAAAATATACCGAGATAAAGCATTAGACACCTTCATTAGAGGTTTGAAGGGAGATTTACCACGGATTCTTGGAATAAAGGAGCCAGCAGATCTACCTTCAGCCCTTCACTATTGTTTAAAACTAGAGAATCAAAGCTATCGCACTAACATGGCTTTGAATAGAAATCAACAGACACATGCCAGAAACCCAAATAGAAATATACCACCACCTACACTGCCACCTCGAACAGCTCAGCCTCATTTCGCTCAAACTTTTAGGCCACCACCCATTAGCTTCAGGCCCCAACTCCCGATCCATACACCTTGGCCAACCAATACAAACCATAGACCACCGACTTACCACAATAATGGACCGATTCCACAATATCCTAACCAACGAACCTACCAGACACAACCACAACAGGTATACATACCCAATAGACCTTCTGCACCAAAACCCCAACCACGTCCTGAGCCAATGGACGTGGACCAAAGCATCCGCACGAGGATGATAAACTACATGAACAGACCCAATTTTGAAGTAGGGAAAAGACCTCCACCACCAACAAACGCCACGGACAAAAAACAAAGAAATTTCAACATACAAACAGGAGAAGAACAGACGGAGACAGAAAACACCGACAACTATGTGACTATGGAGGAATACGTACAATCAATGCTAAATTACGAACAGCAGACTGAATACGAACAACCATTAAACGAATACGCCCAACAAATTGAAGAAACAGATGACGGACAAAATACCCAATACGAACACTCAGACATTAATTTTTTAGGATAAAGAGCTCCTCTCTTCCTTACATAGAATGTAAGATGGGGAGCGGAAAATTACTCAAAATACTAATAGATACAGGATCAAACCGAAATTACGTCCAACCAAAATTCGTGTCCGAGCCTATTCCAAACGAAAAACCCTTTGAAGCCGTCACAGTCGGCGGAAGCATTAAAATTACACACCACAAGTTCGCTAATCTTTTTAATAGAAACGATATAAAAATAAAATTCTTTCTCTTACCCACCCTAAAATCATTTGACGCCATATTAGGTAACGATAGTCTAAAGGAACTAGATGCCGTGATACAAAGCAGCAAGAATCTACTAATAATCAAGAACAACATTTGCATACCCATTAAGCAGAAAAAAATAGAGGCGGTCAACACGGTAATACCACGGACAGAACATATGACAAACGAACAAAAAAATAGCCTTAATCAACTAGTTAAAATGCACCCACACCTATTTGCCAATCCGGACGAAAAACTGACATACACAACCAACGTCAGAGCAGAGATTCGAACAAAAAACGACTCCCCCATATATTCAAAATTTTACCAATTTCCAATGTCTTTAAAAGACGAAGTACACAGCCAAATCAAAGAACTTTTAGAGGACGGAATCATCCGACCCTCCCGATCCCCGTACAATTCACCTGTGTGGATTGTTCCGAAAAAATTAGATGCCTCCGGGCAAAAGAAATATCGCATGGTTATAGACTACAGGAAACTAAATAAAGAAACTACCGCAGACAAATACCCTATACCCGAAATCAACGAGGTACTAGCACAGCTAGGCAATAACAAAGTTTTCTCTGTCTTAGATTTGAAAAGTGGCTTTCATCAAATACCCCTTAAGGAGTCAGACATAGAAAAAACTGCCTTCTCCGTTAACAACGGAAAATACGAGTTTACACGACTCCCATTCGGTCTCAAGAATGCGCCCTCAATTTTCCAGAGAGCTCTTGACGACATCCTTCGTGAGCATATTGGAAAAATATGCTTCATTTATATTGACGATATCATTATCTTTAGCAAAGATGATGAATCGCATGCGCAGCACCTCGCCGCCATATTCAGAACTCTACAAGAAGCCAACATGAAATGTCAGTTGGACAAATGCGAGTTCTTTAAAAGCAGAGTAGAATTCCTGGGATTTGTCATCTCAGACAAGGGGATAGAAACTAATCCAAACAAAATTGAGACAATAAGAAAGTACCCACTTCCAAAAACACTCAAAGATTTAAGATCGTTTATTGGCCTTGCCAGCTATTATAGGAGGTTTATAAAAGACTTCGCTAAGCTAGCAAAGCCCCTAACCTCTCTTTTAAGAGGGGAAGATGGACGCGTGTCCAAAAATCAATCAGCTAAAAAGCTCATTAATCTCAACGAAGAAGCGATCGAAGCATTCAATAAAATAAAAAATTCCCTAGTTTCGAATGAGGTAATACTTCATTACCCAGACTTCAGCAAAGAATTTCATCTGACAACAGATGCATCCAACTTTGCTATTGGGGCTGTCCTATCCCAGAACAAGCGACCCATTTGTTTCCTCTCTAGAACTCTCTCTAAAACAGAGGAGAACTACGCCACCAATGAAAGGGAAATGTTGGCAATAATTTGGGCCTTAAAAGCCCTCAAGAATTACCTCTACGGTAAAGCGAGTGTAAAAATATACACCGACCATCAACCCTTAACCCACTCTCTTAGCAGTTGGAATGGCAACGCTAGGATAAAGAGGTGGAAAGCTTACCTAGAAGAGTTTGATTACGAACTCCTCTATAAGCCAGGTAGGGATAACATTGTAGCCGATGCGCTATCACGTATCCCTGTGATCAATAATATTGGATCAGTAGCCTCCACCCAGCACAGTGCAGACAGTTCAAGCCACAACTTAATTCCGAGCATAGAAGCTCCAATCAACGTATTCAAAAACCAGATATTTCTCAGTAGAGCCAACGAAACAAATTACGAATTCCATATCCCATTCCCAACATTCCATAGGCATACAATTACTCGACCAAACTTCTCAGAACACGACCTCACGCAAATACTGAAAGCTCATCTAAACCCATCCGTAATCAACGGAATAATAACTTCAGAAGAAATAATGAACCAAATTCAGCAGATATATCCCCAACATTTTAGGAACTTCAAGATTAGATTCACTCAGTCTCAAGTAAAAGATTTAACAAATGAAACAGAACAAGATGAGAAGATATTGGTTACGCACAACAGAGCCCACCGCAACGCACTAGAAAACAAAATGCAATTGTCCGAAAGATTCTATTTCCCAAAAATGAAGCAACGAATAACAGAATTAGTCAAACAGTGTCAGGTTTGTAAAGAAGAAAAATACGATAGGCATCCCACTAACCCAAAACTCAAAGAAACACCAATCCCCGAATACCCAGGACATACAATCCACATCGACATATACACGACAGAAAAGAACTTAGTACTAACAGCAGTAGACAAATTCTCGAAATTAGCTCAGGGACGAATTATCAAATCTAGGGCAATAGAAGACATTAAAAAACCACTTCATGAAATCCTTTTTTATTTTGGCGTACCTAAAGTAGTTGTAATAGATAACGAAAAATCCCTTAATTCAGCCTCAATCACTTTCATGATGCAGGACCAATTAAATATAGAAGTTTATAAAACACCACCCTACAAAAGCGCAGTGAACGGTCAGGTAGAACGATTTCATTCAACACTATCAGACATAATGAGATGCAACAAAAGAAAACAGGAATACAGAACATTCGAAGAACTACTCAACAAATCAATATACGACTACAACTACACTATACACTCGACAACTAACAAGAGACCATTAGACATATTCTTCGGTAGAAACGTGACTACGGACCCAGACCAATACGAAAAAGCTAGGAAGGAGAACATTGACAGACTCAAACAGAAACAATCGACCGACATGCAGAATCATAACAAAAAACGTAACGACATACGAACTTACATACCTGGTCAAGAAATATTCGTCAAAGTCAATACCAGATTAGGTACCAAACTGTCACCCAGATACAAAAAGGAAATAGTTAAAGAAAATAGAAACACAACCGTACTAACAACAACTGACAAAGTAATACATAAAAGCAATATAAAAAATACATAAAAATTACAGATTCCTATTAATGATGACAATAAAAGCAACAGAAGGACACTTGGAAATTTTGAACTACACAGACGCACAAACAATTACAATTCTAAAAGGAATAGGGAAACTACATACATCGACAACACGAATCGTACAAGTCATAGAGCTAGAACAGATTAAAAACGCATTAGATAATCTCCTTTTTTACACCGAAAAAGACTTAACAACCAATACTTTATACCACACTTTACGTCACGAAATAACGCAAGCTATTGTCACTTTCGACACAATATCACTTTTCCATAAACGAAAGACTAGAGCGATCAACATTATAGGCACAGCTTGGAAGTATGTAGCCGGCAGCCCGGACAATGACGACTTAATAATGCTTACTGACAACATAAACAAACTTATAGAAAACGACAATAAACAGCTTATCATAAACAGGCAATTAGAAGATCGAATTAATAAACTCACGAAAATCTCAAACGATTTAACCAATAGCATAAGAAAGGAATCTCTCATAAGTGATGAGATAGCTATTAGCTTACAAAATCAAATTAGGCTCATAAAAGAAGAAATAATTAATATTAAGTACGCCATACAATGGGCGAAATTAAATTTAATAAATACATTCCTACTTGGCGAAAAAGAAATAGAGATAGTAAACGATAACTTTAATAAAAGCAACATGCCACCTTTAAATATTGAAGAAATGCTAGAATTCGCAGATGTATCCATTTTGCATAATGGAACCACTCTGTTTTATATTGTAAAAATTCCAAATTTAGAAGAAATAGAATGCAAAAATACTATAATAAAGCCAGTAGTGAAAAACAACAATATAATAAATTTAGAATTTAACGAACTGTTTCATTGTAATAAAACAATCTATGGCATAAACAACAATTGTAAAAGATACCATAATATTAAAATTTGTAACAAATCAAAAATTGTAAACTTGAACAATAATAATTGTATACCTAAGTTAGTTAGCGGAGAGCAAGCGCTCTGTGGCTTTAGCAATGCAGATCATATCCCGGAGATCGAGGAAATCGACGAGGGACTTATACTAGTGAACGACTTCAACGGCACTATTAGATGGCAAGAAGAGAAGAAACGCGTGAGAGGCACCTACATGATTAACTTCTGGAACGAAACCTTATTCATCAACAAACAAGAGTTCAGCAACCTAGAGGTCACCGTCATGACCCCAGGAAATCCCACAATACAAATAACCCCAATAGAAAACGAAAGAATAAAGATTCTTTCTCTGGAAGCATTAGAAGAATTGCACATCAACAACATTAAAAACATGCAAAAACTTCAGACGCACTCTATAGCAAATAGAGTCGGTTTCATAACTCTGTTCACAGTTGCCATCCTTCTTACCTGTGTATTACACGTAATGAAGAAAAATAAGAAAAATATAATACTGCAACTGAACAAAGAACAAGAGAGAACCAAAAAAGAACCAGCACATATCCAAATACAAAATACAGATGCCAACAACCTCAGGTTCAACAACATACCTTTCTTCTGATGATCGCTTGAGGACAAGCTTAAATCAAAGGGGGAAGAGTTAACAACAAATAAATTCATACAGTCCCAATAAGAAGCATTGCAACACCTCATAAGAAGTGCAGCAAAATGCTGACTTGGTGTCTGTGCCATTTCCTCCACGCGCCGACTGGCAACCGCCGAAAATTCCAAGAAGAATTGCCCAACGGGCCAACAACATCAGCAGCGACGCCGCTGCCAACGCCGCTGCCGCTAAGCCACAGGTTACTAGGGCTAGAATTGATTTAAGTTTATTTAGTTGCAAATTAACATCAAATAAAGGAAGTCTTGCTTCCCTAAAAATTATATTTTTTTCATCGTTGAATAAACTTTGGAATTAACTTACATGTTTGGATGCTGCTATTGTATTTGCAACATAAATTCCATTATGTATTTCTTGATTAGGAACAAATATATAATCATTTACTGTATTAATGTCTATTTTTCGACTTACTTGGGATCTGGCTGGCAAGAGAATTTAAATTTTGAGGTCTAATTATAAACCAGTCTCCACTTGGTTTGAAATCGACAATTGAATTTTTTAATAAAATCAATACCTATTATTCCATCACACGGTATTGAAAAATCGGAATTTACTAAATGAAATTCGTGTGGAATAATATATTTTGTGGATTGAAGTTCTATTGAAGTTGCTCCTTGAGATTTTATTACACTTTGTCCTATGCCTTGGATGTTTATAATTTTTTCTTCTTGAATTTTGAAATTGTCTGAATTTATTTTTAAAAGTGAGATATCTGCACCAGTATTAATTAGGAATGTGAGTTTGTTTTCAGTTGAATGATTATAAAAAGTGACAGATATATTAAGACTGTAATTGAAGGAATGAACCTTTGCATTTACTGGTTGTTTCCTAAAGGGTTTTGAGAGTGTTCCGGCATATTTTGCGCCATTCTCACATTGTTACTATTATAACCTTGGTTGGAGTTACCTCGGCCTCATCCTCTATTTTGGCCTCGTCTTCCTCCACGGTTATTGTAATTATTGTTATTGTTGTTACCGCCTCGGTTATAATTGTTGTGCTTGTAATTTCTGCCACGATTATAACCTCGGCGTCCTCTATTATTATTGTTTGCACCTCGTCGATAATACAGGACAGTGTTACTTTGACCTGTTATCTCCGTGCAGCTAACAGCTAACAGCTTAACAAATTTGGAGACTGCATCATTCATATTTATGAATGTGCCTGCCTGGAAGATAAGTTTTAACTTATCAATTGAACAATTTTGGGTCATAGCTTTTACAGCTGTTGTAGTGCTGTATTTGTTTGCTAGTGATTGGCTTAGACCTTCACTGATGTAGGCTCCTTCAAGGGCCTTTGCCAGTTCTTCCACCTCTTGGGAGTATTGGTTAGCCGTTTTATTTTTCTGTTGCAAATTAAGAAGCTTAGCAGATACAACTTCTACCGATTCTCCCTTTACTGCATCTGATAGTTGCGTAATGATTGCAGCAATTGTCTGCTCATTACTTATTAAATTTCTCGCATGGCCTTTATAAGGCTTATGGCCGTTAGCTCATGTGTGCCTTTTAAGATTTCTAATAGATCCAAAGAATCTAGAAAACTTTGTACATTTTCCGGCTTACCGTCAAACTCTGGTATCACAGATGTGGCTAGCTTGATAAATTCTACAACTGTTTTTGCCATGTTTACTAATTTTGTATCTTCTATTTGGTCTGACTTATCAAAATTTACCGGTGTATTTAACACCGATATAATTTGGGACCAGTCCATCTAAACTTCCGCTACTTAAATATTTTATTTAAGCAGTGGCTTAGACATTGTCTTAGTCGTTGGCTCGACTCATGTGACGCTTCGTCAGTGATTTTTTATGAAGAAGATAAATCTTCAGAAGGATGTTTACTATTACAATGAGTATTATTAGCAGTATGTTTGTTAACTGCACATGGGGAGTGGTGTCTACGACTTCTACTACGTTTACTACATTGGCAGTGTTATCATCTGCCTTTGATTGTTTTCCCCCATGTTCCTATGTAAATACTCTTGCTTTTTGATTTGACTACTACCTATGCAGACGTACTAAGACAACTGTTGTCTGCCCTAGAATCGGATGCTCGTCAATAATTGTTTTTATTTTGACGTAGGGTAGTGTAGACAAGATTATTCCGCACTATATTTTAGAACATGAATAGAGTGGACTGTAAAAAGAGCATTTTGCTTTTTAATGAATAAGCCAGTACGGGAGTACATAGCATGCCATATGTATTTGTATATATGTTGTTATATGTACATGCAGAATGCATATACATTGGAATGCGCTTGGGACCGATCGGTCAAACCGTCATAGTGCTTACGCTGCAGATCTCACGCTGCAGGCCAGTCCACATATAAGTGGCTGATCATATTACGGCACTTGGCGGTAGTTGTATTTTGTAAACAATGCGCTTGATACTCTAACTTTGAGATTGAGCATATGACCACTTAACATATTGTATACACTGCAATATGGTGGGCATATGTTTATTTGCATGTAACATGCTACAGGACTTGTCACTGTGCCGAATGTTTCTATATTTGTTTTCGTTTACTTTTACAAGACAAGTTGTTGTTTGTATCGTTCATTTGAGGTTTTATTACATATATTTATTGAATTTGATGCTTTTATTGCTTACAAGTCGGGTTTTGTTTTGCTTGTTTCTTTTCTGCCTAAAACGCATCTTAAAATGTTTTTTTTTTTTGCAATCTGTATTTTTCCTACCTATTGTTTCCAATGGCTGTACGGCCCGAACGTCTTGCCGGTCGACTTAATTGTCGTCGGGCATTACAATTTTTAAGTTTTATTTATTACTATTTAATTTAATATGTTGGGCGCTGCCGGTACTGTTGTTATAGGGTCTTCTTCTTCCCACGTTGGCATAAGGGGCGGTTTGCCTCTCTTCTTTTGTTTCTCTTCTTTACAGGTATAAATGTAAAATTTTCATCATCGTATCATCCCGTTGGGTGGTGGCGACTTTTGTTTGTTATCCATTTTTCATCGTTATATAATTAGTCGTGCAGTAATCGCCCCTCAAATAAAGAGTGTCCACATTTTCATTATAATCATCAGTCGTGCACAAGTATGTTTTTAATGCCCCTCTCATTAGGGACAAACATTTTCAACATATGTGTTTTTCTTCATAACGTTTTCCATTCAAATTCATCAACATTCATTGGCGGTTGTGTATATATCATATCTTATCTTCCATTTCAACATTATACATTATCATTATACTTTGGTCCTTGTATTCCCATTTTGTCCACAATTAGTCGGGGATGTGATCAACCCTTGTTGCTGTGAGACGCTCGACCGCCCTGCACTATTACTTTTTAACATGTTCGTGACACTTGTCACGGTCGCTATGTAAAAAGAGCACTTATTGTCAATGAAAAAAGGCCAGCACGTCAGTGCTGTTTAGTATCTTTGTTCAGAATAAATTTATTCAGTTTTTATAACGTTCGCTTAGCCTATGGATATACACATATACTTATGCTGTTATTCGTTAACAGCTACAAAGAGAGGGGAGTGAGTAGCTCGCATATGCCTGTATTAGTGAGCATATATATTGCTCACGGAATGCGCTCAGACGGAGCGTGGGATATGCAGCATAAGCATAAACGGTCAGCTAGTGAGGCTAGTGAACCGCGCTGCGTAATATGAGACCGAGCCAATACATAATGTGGCTCTGGGCTCGTTTACCATATTATTGTTATTGTATGCAACAAAGTGCTGCATACTTTATATTTAAGTACGGGGTATTCTGTAAGGGCATATACGCACTACACTCTATCATTTAGCTGCCATAGGAACGATCGGTCGAAAATTGAATTGTATGAAAAAACATTTCGTTTTTCAAGATATCTTGACCAAAGTCTACATTTATTAGTTTTACTATGCTCTTCATATATATGCAAAATTGTATTAAATTCTGACCACTATATCATATAGACGCCGTAGGAACGATCGGTCGAAAATTAAGTTGTATGAAAAAACATTTTCTGTATCAAAATATCTTGACCAAACTCGGCATTTATTAGTTTTATTCTGCTCCTCATATATATGCAAAATCATATTAAGATCGGATAACTGTATCATATAGCTGCCATAGGAACGATCGGTCGAAAATTAAGTTGTATGAAAAACATTTCATTTTTCAAGATATCTTGACCAAAGTCGACATTTATTAGTTTTACTATGCTCTTCATATATATACTAATTGTATTAAGATCGTACCACTATATCATATAGCTGCCATAGGAACGATCGGTCGACAAAAAAGTTTTAGTATGAAAAAACATTTTGTTTTTCAAGATATCTTAACCAAAGTCGACATTTATTAGTTTTACTATGCTCTTCATATATATATGCAAAATTGTATTAAGATCGGACCACTATATCATATAGCCGCCGTAGGAACGATCGGTCGAAAATTAAGTTGTATGAAAAAACAATTTGTTTATCAAGATATCTTGACCAACCTCGGCATTTATTAGTTTTACTCTGCTCCTCATATATACGCAAAATCCTATTAAGATCGGACCACTATATCATATAGCTGCCATAGGAACGATCGGTCAAAAATTAAGTTATTGTATGAAAAAACATTTTGTTTTTCAAGATATCTAACCAAACTTGGCATTTATTGGTTTTACTATGCTCCTCATATATATGCAAAATCCTATTAAGATCGGACCACTATATCATATAGCTGCCATAGGAACGATCGGTCGAACATTAAGTTGAATGAAAAAGCATTTTGTTTATTAAGATATCTTGATCAAACTCGGTATTTGTTAGTTTTACTCTGCTTCTCATATATATGCAAAATCTTATTAGGATCGGACCACTATATCATATAGCTGCCATAGGAACGATCGGTCGAAAATTAAGTTGTGTGAAAAAACATTTCGTTTTTCAAGATATCTTGACCAAAGTCG
The DNA here is from genome assembly GCF_030788295.1 of Drosophila virilis. Taxonomy (NCBI): domain Eukaryota; kingdom Metazoa; phylum Arthropoda; class Insecta; order Diptera; family Drosophilidae; genus Drosophila; species Drosophila virilis. Next base: position 51,527 of record NW_027212912.1, on the reverse strand, counting down.
ACATTTATTAGTTTTACTATGCTCTTCATATATATGCAAAATTGTATTAAGATCGGACCACTATATCGTATAGCTGCCATAGGAACGATCGGTCGACAAACAAGTTTTTGTATGAAAAAACATTTTGTTTTTTAAGATATCTTGACCAAACTCGGCGTTTATTAGTTTTACTCTGCTCCTCATATATAATATATAAAGCTCGGTATTTATTATTATTATTAAGATCGCTTCACTATATCATATAGCTGACATAGGATCGATCGGTCTAAAATTAAGTTTTTGTATGTGTCTGGTTACACAGCCAAACAACGGGAGCGACCTCGCAACTGATAAGAGCAGCATCTTAATTTTATCTTATAATGCTCGCTCTGCAAAGCAAGTGCCTAAATTTCGCTCTTAAGAATTTATTTACATAGAGCTGCCGCTCTTCGCTGTAACGATCGTTTTATTGCCCTAGCTTTACTTATGCGAAGGCCTCGATGCTGCGCATCGAATTAGTTAAGTCAGTTCGCTTCATGCATTTGGTACGCATCGGCGACTTGCATTACTCAAAATTATAACTAATAATTGTCTATTCGCTTAAATTGTCACGTACTAATTCGCGTTCGCTTGCTTATATAAACTATTGTTCTTAAACCAGACCAATTCGGGTCTGCCTGCTTCTTGTAACTTTAAGAAATATAAAACAATTTTGAACACAAAAAATAAATAGTTAATTATTTCTATTTGTGAAAGCTATTGAAAAAGCTCAATAGCGCAACATTTGGTGACCCCGACGTGATTTTTTATTTTTTTTGTTGTAAGATTATTTGCTTTGCATTAAAGCAATAATCTTAAAAGACATCACCTGGCATTTCGTTTTGTGCACTTTATATACATACATAGTTATCGCCGTCGCTTTGCCTACTCTCTCGGTCGCGTAAAGTCCTTGCTCACTCGTGCGGTACTTATGTAAAAGCTATTGCCGTTACTTCATTACATAGCTTGACACTTGCGTTGGCCGAAGTTCTTATTGTACAACTATTGTTTTTTGAACGGTTTGCATGTACTAGCGATCACCGTTGTTAGTTACTCAGCTAGTTTCGCACGCGCTTTCTTTCGGGCTTCTAATGGCAACCGAAAATAATGCCTCTAGTGCAGTGCCCTCTTGCAACCAGGGTGACCTTTCTGAAGCGCAAAGCCATTTCAATTTATGACAGTTTGCAAACACTTCGAAATTCTCTAACTAATTCGCCACTTAGTGCAATTGATGAGTGCGGTCTTAGTGTTAGGCTGAAGCAAATCGAGCGGCTTCAGACCTCATTTGATATTACTCACACTAGCCTCGAAGAACTAGACTTTGATGAAATCGGTAACAGATTGCTTGAGGACTTCGACGAGTTAGCAGTTTCCATGGAAATTTCCGTTCGGAGTGAAATTGCGAAACGTGTCTCAATATTGCCCTGCTCAACATTTCGCGACCAATCTGTGCTGCCCTCGCGGACAGTTAGAGCTAAGGCATCGCCAACACTACCCTCAATAAAGTTGTCTACGTTCAGTGGTGGTTACACAGAATGGGCCGACTTTTATTCTATGTTCACAACCTTCATAGAAAATCATCCTGATCTAGCAGATATTGAAAAGCTGCAGCATCTTCGATCGTACCTGAAGGATACAGCGCTGGACGCGATTCGATCATTGGAAATAACAAACGATAATTATGCCATAGCACTTAATTTATTGGAGAAAATGTTTAATAATAGGCGTTTGGTTTTTCAGGCACACATACTTGAGATATTGGGGCTCAATAGGGTGGCAGGTGGATCGGCCGTGTCGCTAAGGGAGTTATCCGACCAATTCAACTCACATTTTCGCGCGTTAAAGAGCATGGGCAACTCCGAACAAATCGCTGGATGCATCATTGTCCAGATTATTTTACAAAATCTGGACCCAATATCACAAGCCAAATGGGAAGAAAGGCTAGAGGATTCGTCGTTCGTTAATTTAATACCATTGTGTGAGCATATGGCTACGTTTCTGGAGCAGAGTTGCCGAACAATGGAAGCCGTAAATTTTGCTATGGCAAGCTATGTCCCTAGCCATCAGGTGGGAAAAACTAGAGCAATTAACACCAGTAGATTGTCATTTATCGCCACTAACCACGACGCCCCTGTCTGCGTCTTTTGTGACAGCCCTGGTCATAGTATATATAATTGTTCTCGATTTGGAAATTTGACCCCTGCATTACGGCTTAGGGAGGCAAAACGTGTTGCATTGTGCTTGAATTGCCTAAAGAAAGGTCATCAATTGCGATCATGCAGCTCTGTATGCTGTCGGCCCTGCGGGGCGAAACATCATTCTCTGCTGCATTTAAACAATTCCGTATCTCCGTCTGGTCAGCTGACTGAGCCTGCAAATTCATCGCCGATAGCCCATGCCTCTTTCGCTAAGTCATCGCCATCTACCTCCACATCTCTTGTTGCCCAGTATTTCAGTAGTGATGTTGTCGTCTTGGCTACGCCTTTGATCTTTGTAAGAATTCGCTCCGGCACTTTGATATCTTGTCATGCCCTTTTGAATTCTGGTTCTCAGCTTCACCTTATAACGTCGCGCCTTGCTCAACAGCTTCAGCTAAGGAAGCACAAGTCCTCAGCCATTGTCTCTGGTCTATGAGATTCTCGTTTTGAAACAGAAGGAAAAACGGTCACTATCACAATACAGTCTCAAGTCTCTGAATACTTAACATGCCTTACAGCTCTGGTAGCGCCTAACATAACTGATAGTCAACCGAGTTTTACTATCAACATGACGAATTGGAACATTCCCGATAACATAAAACTTGCAGATCCGTCTTTCTTTAAACCTCAACGAGTGGACTTGCTACTTGGAGCTAGCCTGTTTTACAACCTTCTCAGCGTCGGCCAGATAAGGCTTCCCCCAGGACTACCGTGTCTACAAAAAACACGGTTTGGTTGGGTAGTTTCTGGAGGCGGACCGCGCTTGTGTGGTTCTATGTTAATGGCAAAGCATACTGCGGGCAAACTTGAGTCAAGCTCTGAAGAACGTGCTGATGAATTGGTTAGAAGATTTTGGGAGATAGAATCCTGCTTGGAAAGTACACCTACCATTTCAAAGGAAGAAAACATCTTTGAAGAACATTTCGTAAAGACTCATATCAGATTGCCTAGTGGCCAATATTCAGTTCGCTTACCCTTCGAGCGAAGTTTGGAATGTCTGGGGACGTCATACCAACAAGCCTTTCGTCGGTTCCTGACCGTGGAACGCAAACTACAAAATCGTCCAGATCTAAAGATTCAATATTCAAACTTTCTAAAGGAATATTTGTATCTTGGTCATATGTCGCCTGTTGCTCCAGAGTCTATAGGACTTTGTCAATACTTTCTTCCTCATCACTGTGTCTTTAAAGAAGACAGTTCAACGATAAAACTGCGAGTCGTTTTCGACGGCTCAGCAGCTACCTCGTCAGGTTATTCATTAAATGAACTATTGATGGCTGGACCTGTTATTCAAAGCTCCCTGTTTCATATTCTTCTTCGCTTTCGTAATTTCCCGATCGACCTAACAGGAGATATTGGAAAAATGTATCCCTGCGTACGCGTTTCAGCACCGGATGATTTTCTTCAATGCATTCTGTGGCGAGACTCGCCAGAACAGGATATAAAGATTTTTAAGCTGGATACAGTTACATACGGAACAAAGCCAGCTTCATTCCTCTCAATCCGTGCTATGTATCAGCTGTCTATGGATGAACAAACTAATTTTCCACTTGGATCTCGGATTTTGCGGCGTGATTTCTCGCTTTGCAAAGCAAGTGCCTAAATTTCGCTCTTAAGAATTCATTTACATAGAGCTGCCGCTCTTCGCTGTAACGATCGTTGTATTGCCCTAGCTTTACTTATGCGAAGGCCTCGATGCTGCGCATCGAGTTAGTTAAGTCAGTTCGCTTCATGCATTTGGTACTCATCGGCCACTTGCATTACTCAAAATTATAACTAATAATTGTTTCTTCGCTAAAATTGGCACGTACTAATTCGGGTTCGCTTGCCTATATATAAACTATTTTTCTTAAACCAGACCAATTCGGGTCTGCCTGCTTCTCGTAACTTTAAGAAATATAAAACAATTTTGAACACAAAAAATAAATAGTTAATTATTTCTATTTGTGAAAGCTATTGAAAAAGCTCAATAGCGCAACATTTGGTGACCCCGACGTGATTTTTTATTTTTGTTGTTGTAAGATTATTTGCTTTACATTAAAGCAATAATCTTAAAAGATACTACCTGGCATTTCGTTTTGTGCATTTTATATACATACATGATTATCGCCGTCGCTTTGCCTACTCTCTCGGTCGCATAAAGTCTTTGCTCATTCGTGCGGTACTGATGTAAAAGCTATTGCCGTTGCTTCATTACGTAGCTTGACACTTGCGTTCGCCGAAGTTCTTATTGTACAACTATTGTTTTTTGAACGGTTTGCATGTACTAGCGATCACCGTTGTTAGTTACTCAGCTAGTTTCGCACGCGCTTTCTTTCGGGCTTCTAATGGCAACCGAAAATAATGCCTCTACTGCAGTGCCCTCTGCAAACAGGGTGACCTTTCTGAAGCGCAAAGCCATTTCAATTTATAGCAGTTTGCAAACACTTCGAAATTTTCTAACTAATTCGCCACTTAGTGCAATTGATGAGTGCGGTCTTAGTGTTAGGCTGAAGCAAATCGAGCGGCTTCAGAGCTCATTTGATATTACTCACACTAGCCTCGAAGAACTAGACTTTGATGAAACCGGTAACAGATTGCTTGAGGACTTCGACGAGTTAGCAGTTTCTATGGAAATTTCCGTTCGGAGTGAAATTGCGAAACGTGTCTCAATATTGCCCTGCTCAACATTTCGCGACCAATCTGTGCTGCCCTCGCAGACAGTTAGAGCTAAGGCACCGCCAGCACTACCCTCAATAAAGTTGTCTACGTTCAGTGGTGGTTACACAGAATGGGCCGACTTTTATTCTATGTTCACAACCGTCATAGAAAATCATCCTGATCTAGCAGATATTGAAAAGCTGCAGCATCTTCGATCGTGCCTGAAGGATACAGCGCTGGACGCGACTCGATTATTGGAAATAACAAACGATAATTATGCCATAGCACTTAATTTATTGGAGAAAAGGTTTAATAATAGACGTTTGGTTTTTCAGGCACATATACTTGAGATATTGGGGCTCAATAGGGTGGCAGGTGGATCGGTCGTGTCGCTAAGGGAGTTATCCGACCAATTCAACTCACATTTTCGCGCGTTAAAGAGCATGGGCAACTCCGAACAAATCGCTGGATGCATCATTGTGCAGATTATTTTACAAAAGCTGGACCCAATATCACAAGCCAAATGGGAAGAAAGGCTAGAGGATTCGTCGTTCGTTAATTTAATACCATTGTGTGAGCATATGGCTACGTTTCTGGAGCAGAGTTGCCGAACAATGGAAACCGTAAATTTTGCTATGGCAAGCTATGCCCCTAGCCATCAGGTGGGAAAAACTAGAGCAATTAACACCAGTAGATTGTCATTTATCGCCACTAACCACGACGCCCCTTTTGCGTCTTTTGTGACAGCCCTGGTCATAGTATATATAATTGTTCTCGATTTGGAAATTTGACCCCTGCATTACGGCTTAGGGAGTCAAAGCGTGTTGCATTGTGCTTGAATTGCCTAAAGAAAGGTCATCAATTGCGATCATGCAGCTCTGTATGCTGTCGGACCTGCGGGGCGAAACATCATTCTCTGCTGCATTTAAACAATTCCGTATTTCCGTCTGGTCAGCTGACTAAGCCAGCAAATTCATCGCCGATAGCCCATGCCTCTTTCGCTAAGTCATCGCCATCTACCTCCACATCTCTTGTTGCCCAGTATTTCAGTAGTGATGTTGTCGTCTTGGCTACGGCTTTGATCTTTGTAAGAAATCGCTCCGGCACTTTGATACCTTGTCGTGCCCTTTCGGATTCTGGTTCTCAGCTTCACCTTATAACGTCGCGCCTTGCTCAACAGCTTCAGCTAAGGAAGCACAAGTCCTCAGCCATTGTCTCTGGTCTAGGAGATTCTCGTTTTGAAACAGAAGGAAACACGGTCACTATCACAATACAGTCTCAAGTCTCTGAATACTTAACATGCCTTACAGCTCTGGTAGCGCCTAACATAACTGATAGTCAACCGAGTTTTATTATCAACATGACGAATTGGAACATTCCCGATAACATAAAAATTGCATATCCTTCTTTCTTTAAACCTCAACGCGTGGACTTGCTACTTGGAGCTAGCCTGTTTTACATCTTTCTCAGCGTCGGCCAGATAAGGCTTCCCCCAGGACTACCGTGTGTTCAAAAAACACTGCTTGGTTGGGTAGTTCCTGGAGGCGGACCGCGCTTGTGTGGTTCTATGTTAATGGCAAAGCATACTGCGGCAAACTTGAGTCAAGTTCTGAAGAACGTGCTGATGAATTGGTTCAAAGATTTTGGGAGATAGAATCCTGCTTGGAAAGTACACCTACCACTTCAAAGGAAGAAAACATCTTTGAAGAACATTTCGTAAAGACTCATATCAGATTGCCTAGTGGCCAATATTCAGTTCGTTTACCCTTCAAGCGAAGTTTGCAATGTCTGGGGACGTCATACCAACAAGCCTTTCGTCGGTTCTTGACCGTGGAACGCAAACTACAAAATCGTCCAGATCTAAAGATTCAATATTCAAACTTTCTAAAGGAATATTTGTATCTTGGTCATATGTCGCCTGTTGCTCCAGAGTCTATAGGACTTTGTCAATACTTTCTTCCTCATCACTGTGTCTTTAAAGAAGACAGTTCAACGATAAAACTGCGAGTCGTTTTCGACGGCTCAGCAGCTACCTCGTCAGGTTATTCATTAAATGAACTATTGATGGCTGGACCTGTTATTCAAAGCTCCCTGTTTCATATCCTTCTTCGCTTTCGTAATTTCCCGATCGCCCTAACAGGAGATATTGGAAACATATCCAGCAACATTCCTCTCAATCCGTGCTATGTATCAACTGTCTATGGATGAGGAAACTAATTTTCCAATTGGATCTCGGATTTTGCGGCGTGATTTCTACGTTGATGACCTCATTTCAGGGGGTGATTCAATTCAAGAAGCAAAGGAACTTCTTAATCAGACGGCTGGAATCTTGGCAAGTGGGGGCTTCAAGTTGCGAAAGTGGTGCTCAAACAATTATGCTGTACTGAAAGGGATACCTGTAGAGGACAGAGAATCTTCCGTAAAGTTTGATGATGGTAGCGACCACACCAAAACTCTTGGACTCGCTTGGGACTCAGCGTCGGATCGATTGTTGTTTTCGTTTTCGTCCATTCAGCAGAGATCTAAACCATCAAAAAGGTCAATACTATCGACCATAGCTCGCCTGTATGACCCGCTTGGACTCATAGGGCCGGTAATTGCCAAGGCTAAAATCTTTATGCAGCAGATCTGGAAGGAGAAGCTTGAGTGGGACGAGAGCTTGCCATTATCACTGGCAACAGCTTGGCATGATCTTTGCTGCAGATTTGAGAAGGCACAGTTTCTTAAATTTCCTCGTCTCGTGTCAATACCTGCAGCAGAGTTAGAAGTTCACAGTTTCTGCGACGCCAGCATCGAAGCATATGGGGCCTGTATCTACGTCCTTTCTCGATAAACAGCAGCCAGTTGTCAGCTGTTGTGTTCCAAATCGCGTGTAGCTCCTCTGAAAACAATCACAGTTCCAAAGATAGAGCTCTGTGGTGCCGCCTTATTATCTAATCTCATGCGTGAGATATCTAAAATGAATCTGTTTGATGGAAAATACTGTTGGTCGGATTCTTCTGTATGCCTTTCCTGGATAAGGACCGAGCCCTGCAAGCTCAATGTGTTGTGGTTGTGGTTAATCGCGTCACAGCAGTTCAAGAGCTAACTAATGGCATGGAATGGCGTTACGTGCCTACTTCACTCAACCCGGCAGATATACTCTCGGGAAGATCTACGCCCAGTGAATTAGATCAATCGTCACTGTGGTTCAATGGCCCAGAATTTCTAGTTAAAAACAAATTGGACTGGCCTGCTTCTTGATTATCAGAAAGGACAGAACTCGAACTTAAAAAGGGTCCTTATTGCGTCATCTCCCTTCGTTGATATAACTGTCACTTGTAAATACGTCAACTCATTTGATACAATGCAGCGTATATTCGGATATATTTATAAATTCATACACAGAAGCAGGCATCCTGGACTAACAGTGTCTGATATACAACATGGGACCCAACTCTTACTAAGACTCGTCCAGAGAGCACACCTGTGGGAAGAGATCAAATCATTGCAATCGAGAAGAGTTGTTAAGCCGTCAGTTGTATCGCATCACTTAAGCCTTTTTTGGATGATTTCGGAGTTCTTAGAGTTGATGGGCGCTTGAAAAACTCTTCACTGAATTTCGACGCTCGTCATCCAATAATTCTCCCGTGTCACCACCCCATCACAAACTCAGTCATCACACGGTTTCACAATCGGGACTTACACGCTGGTCCACGGGCACTACTTGCTCATATTCGGTTGCAGTATTGGCCGATTGGTGGAAGGAAGACCGTATCCAAGGTGGTTGGAAAATGTGTGAGATGCTTTCGTGCCAAGCCTCGATTAATAGAGCATGATCTGCCCAAAGAACGTTTGACTGTTTGTCGAGCCTTTGAAGTCTCTGGTGTTGACTATTGTGGACCATTTTTCTATAAGCCAGACGCGCGAAATAAAGCTACATGTTACATGGCTGTCTACGTCTGCTTCGCGACTAAAGCGGTTCACCTGGAACTGGTCAAGGATCTGTCGACAGCTTCTTTCTTGAATGCGCTTAAGAGGTTTATATCGACTCGAGGCAGGCCATCTCAGATATGGTCGGACAAAAACGAGCTTCTGGATCTCAAGCGTCTATTCAAAGGTAATCATATTGAGTCAGTGCATAATTTTTGCATGGCTGATTTCATTGATTGGAAATTTATACCTCCTCGTTCGCCGCATTTTGGCGGCATTTGGGAAGCAGCAGTGAAGACAGCGAAACATCATTTTTATCGTGCTGTTGGATATTGTGTTCTCAACTTCGAAGAGTTTCGCACCCTAGTCTGCCACATAGCATCGATAATTAATTCCACGCCATTGTTTCCTCTTTCAGAAGATCCAGATCTAGATGTGCTCACTCCAGCTCATTTCTTGATTGGTGGACCCAGTTCATCGTTCTTTGAACCTGATGTGACGCACCTTCAATTCAATCGTCTGGATGGTTGGCAACGCGTGACGTACGTCCAACAACTGTTTTGGTCTCGCTGGCGTGAAGAATACTTAACACTGCTTCAGCAGCGCTCCAAATGGCGTACTTCGAAACCAAGCCTATGCGTCATTGACATAGTCCTCGTAAAGGATGAAAATCTGCCGCCTCTAAGGTGGCCACTGGCGAGAATCACAGAGTTAATCGTGGGAAAGGATGGAGTCGCTCGAGTAGCCATTTTGCGCACCGCAACAGGAGAAACGAGAAGAGCTGCAAACAAGCTATGCCTATTTCCCATCAGGGAATCTGTTGAAAGCCCATGCCTTCCAACGGGGGCAGAATGTCTGGTTACGCAGCCAAAACAACTGGAGCGACCTCGCAACTGATAAGAGCAGTATCTTAATTTTATCTTCTAATACTCGCTCTGCAAAGCAAGTGCCTAAATTTCGCTCTTAAGAATTCATTTACATAGAGCTGCCGCTCTTCGCTGTAACGATCGTTTTATTGCCCTAGCTTTACTTATGCGAAGGCCTCGATGCTGCGCATCGAGTTAGTTAAGTCAGTTCGCTTCATGCATTTGGTACGCATCGGCCACTTGCATTACTCAAAATTATAACTAATAATTGTTTCTTCGCTAAAATTGGCACGTACTAATTCGGGTTCGCTTGCCTATATATAATCTATTGTTCTTAAACCAGACCAATTCGGGTCTGCCTGCTTCTCGTAAGTTTAAGAAATATAAAACAATTTTGAACACAAAAAATAAATAGTTAATTATTTCAATTTGTGAAAGCTATTGAAAAAGCTCAATAGCGCAACATTTGGTGACGCCGACCTGATTTTTTATTTAAGAGACACCACCTGGCATTTCGTTTTGTGCACTTTATATACATACATACTTATCGCCGTAGCTTTGCCTACTCTCTCGGTCGCGTAAAGTCTTTGCTCATTCGTGCGGTACTTATGTAAAAGCTATTGCCGTTGCTTCATAGCTTGACACTTGCGTTCGCCGAAGTTCTTATTGTACAACTATTGTTTTTTGAACGGTTTGCATGTACTAGCGATCACCGTTGTTAGTTACTTAGCTAGTTACGCACGCGCTTTCTATCAGGCTTCTATTGGCAACCGAAAATAATGCCTCTAGTGCAGTGCCCTCTGCAAACAGGGTGACCTTTCTGAAGCGCAAAGCCATTTCAATTTATGACAGTTTGCAAACACTTCGAAATTCTCTAACTAATTAGAGATTAAATAGACGTTTGGTTTTTCAGGCACACATACTTGAAATATTGGGGCTCAAGAGGGTGGCAGGTGTATCGGCCGTGTCGCTAAGGGAGTTATCCGACCAATTCAACTCACATTTTCGCGCGTTAAAGAGCATGGGCAACTCCGAACAAATCGCTGGATGCATCATTGTGCAGATTATTTTACAAAAGCTGGACCCAATATCACAAGCCAAATTGGAAGAAAGGCTAGAGGATTCGTCGTTCGTTAATTTAATACTATCGTGGGAGCATATGGCTACGTTTCTAGAGCAGAGATGCCGAACAATGGAAACCGTACATTTTGCTATGGCAAGCTATGCCCCTAGCCATCAGGTGGGAAAAACTAGAGCAATTAACACCAGTAGATCGTCATTTACCGCCACTAACCTCTGTCTGCGTCTTTTGTGACAGCCCTGGTCAAAGTATATATAATTGTTCTCGATTTGGAAATTTGACCCCTGCATTACGGCTTAGGGAGGCAAAACGAGTTGCATTGTGCTTGAATTGCCTAAAGAAAGGTCATCAATTGCGATCATGCAGCTCTGGACGCTGTCTTTCATTCTCTGCTGCATTTAAACAATTCCGTATTTCCGTCTGGTCAGCTGACTGAGCCTGCAAATTCATCGCCGATAGCCCATGCCTCTTTCGATAAGTCATCGCCATCTACCTCCACATCTCTTGTTGCCTAGTATTTCAGTAGATGTTGTCGTCTTGACTACGCCTTTGATCTTTGTAAGAAATCGCTCAGGCACTTTGATACCTTGTCGTGCCCTTTTGGATTCTGGTTCTCAGCTTCACCTTATAACGTCGCGCCTTGCTCAACAGCTTCAGCTAAAGAAGCACAAGTCCTCAGCCATTGTCTCTGGTCTAGGAGATTCTCGTTTTGAAACAGAAGGAAACACGGTCACTATCACAATACAGTCTCAAGTCTCTGAATACTCTGGTAGCGCCTAACATAACTGATAGTCAACCGAGTTTTACTATCAACACGACGAATTGGAACATTCCCGATAACATAAAACTTGCAGATCCGTCTTTCTTTAAACCTCAACGCGTGGACTTGCTACTTGGAGCTAGCCTGTTTTACAACCTTCTCAGCGTCGGCCAGTTAAGGCTTCTCCCAGGACTACCGTGTCTTCAAAAAACACGGCTTGGTTGGGTAGTTTCTGGAGGCGGACCACGCTTGAGTGGTTCTATTGTAATGGAAAAGCATACTAAGGGAAAATTTGAGTCAAGTTCTGAAGAACGTGCTCATGAATTGGTTCAAAGATTTTGGAAGATAGAATCCTGCTTGGAAAGTACACCTACCACTTCAAAGGAAGAAAACATATGTGAAGAACATTTCGTAAAGACTCATATCAGATTGCCTAGTGGCCAATATTCAGTTCGTTTACCCTTCAAGCGAAGTTTGGAATGTCTGGGGACGTCATACCAACAAGCCTTTCGTCGGTTCCTGACCGTGGAACGCAAACTACAAAATCGTCCAGATCTAAAGATTCAATATTCAAACTTTCTAAAGGAATATTTGGATCTTGGTCATATGTCGCCTGTTGCTCCAGGGTCTATAGGACTTTGTCAATACTTTCTTCCTCAACACTGTGTCTTTAAAGAAGACAGTTCAACGACAAAATTGCGAGTCGTTTTCGACGGCTCAACAGCTACCTCGTCAGGTTATTTATTAAATGAACTATTGATGGCTGGACCTGTTATTCAAAGCTCGCTGTTTCATATCCTTCTTCGCTTTCGTAATTTCCCGATCGCCCTAACAGGAGATATTGGAAAAAAGTATCGCTGCGTACGCGTTTCAGCACCGGATGATTTTCTCCAATGCGTTCTGTGGCGAGACTCGCCAGAACAGGATATAAAAATTTTTAAGCTGGATACAGTTACATACGGAACAAGGCCAGCTTTATTCCTCTCAATCCGTGCTATGCATCAGCTGTCTATGGATGAGGAAACTAATTTTCCAATTGGATCTCGGATTTTGCGGCGTGACTTCTACGTTGATGACCTCATTTCAGGGGGTGATTCAATTCAAGAAGCAAAGGAACTTCTTAATCAGACGGCTGGCAACAGCTTGGCATGATCTTTGCTGCAGTTTTGAGAAGGCACAGTTACTTCAATATCCTCGTCTCGTGTCAATACCTGCAGCAGAGTAAGAGGTTCACGGTTTCTGCGACGCCAGCATCGAAGCATATGGGGACTGTGTCTACGTCCTTTCTCGACGAACATCAGCCAGTTGTCAGCTGTTGTGTTCCAAATCGCGTGTAGCTCCTCTGAAAACAATCACAGTTCCAAAGCTAGAGCTCTGTGGTGCCGTCTTATTATCTAATCTCATGCGTGAGATATCTAAAATGAATCTGTTTGATGGAAAATACTGTTGGTCGGATTCTTCTGTATGCCTTTCCTGGATAAGGACCGAGCCCTGCAAGCTCAATGTGTTGTGGTTGTGGTTAATCGCGTCACAGCAGTTCAAGAGCTAACTAATGGCATGGAATGGCGTTACGTGCCTACTTCACTCAACCCGGCAGATATACTCTCGAGAAGATCTACGCCCAGTGAATTAGATCAATCGTCACTGTGGTTCAATGGCCCAGAATTTCTAGTTAAAAACAAATTGGACTGGCCTGCTTCTTGATTATCAGAAAGGACAGAACTCGAACTTAAAAAGGGTCCTTATTGCGTCATCTCCCTTCGTTGATATAACTGTCACTTGTAAATACGTCAACTCATTTGATACAATGCAGCGTATATTCGGATATATTTATAAATTCATACACAGAAGCAGGCATCCTGGACTAATAGTGTCTGATATACAACATGGGACCCAACTCTTACTAAGACTCGTCCAGAGAGCACACCTGTGGGAAGAGATCAAATCATTGCAATCGAGAAGAGTTGTTAAGCCGTCAGTTGTATCGCATCACTTAAGCCTTTTTTGGATGATTTCGGAGTTCTTAGAGTTGATGGGCGCTTGAAAAACTCTTCACTGAATTTCGACGCTCGTCATCCAATAATTCTCCCGTGTCACCACCCCATCACAAACTCAGTCATCACACGGTTTCACAATCGGGACTTACACGCTGGTCCACGGGCACTTCTTGCTCATATTCGGTTGCAGTATTGGCCGATTGGTGGAAGGAAGACCGTATCCAAGGTGGTTGGAAAATGTGTGAGATGCTTTCGTGCCAAGCCTCGATTAATAGAGCATGATCTGCCCAAAGAACGTTTGACTGTTTGTCGAGCCTTTGAAGTCTCTGGTGTTGACTATTGTGGACCATTTTTCTATAAGCCAGACGCGCGAAATAAAGCTACATGTTACATGGCTGTCTACGTCTGCTTCGCGACTAAAGCGGTTCACCTGGAACTGGTCAAGGATCTGTCGACAGCTTCTTTCTTGAATGCGCTTAAGAGGTTTATATCGACTCGAGGCAAGCCATCTCAGATATGGTCGGACAAAAACGAGCTTCTGGATCTCAAGCGTCTATTCAAAGGTAATCATATTGAGTCAGTGCATAATTTTTGCATGGCTGATTTCATTGATTGGAAATTTATACCTCCTCGTTCGCCGCATTTTGGCGGCATTTGGGAAGCAGCAGTGAAGACAGCGAAACATCATTTTTATCGTGCTGTTGGATATTGTGTTCTCAACTTCGAAGAGTTTCGCACCCTAGTCTGCCACATAGCATCGATAATTAATTCCACGCCATTGTTTCCTCTTTCAGAAGATCCAGATCTAGATGTGCTCACTCCAGCTCATTTCTTGATTGGTGGACCCAGTTCATCGTTCTTTGAACCTGATGTGACGCACCTTCAATTCAATCGTCTGGATGGTTGGCAACGCGTGACGTACGTCCAACAACTGTTTTGGTCTCGCTGGCGTGAAGAATACTTAACACTGCTTCAGCAGCGCTCCAAATGGCGTACTCCGAAACCAAGCCTATGCGTCATTGACATAGTCCTCGTAAAGGATGAAAATCTGCCGCCTCTAAGGTGGCCACTGGCGAGAATCACAGAGTTAATCGTGGGAAAGGATGGAGTCGCTCGAGTAGCCATTTTGCGCACCGCAACAGGAGAAACGAGAAGAGCTGCAAACAAGCTATGCCTATTTCCCATCAGGGAATCTGTTGAAAGCCCATGCCTTCCAACGGGGGCAGAATGTCTGGTTACGCAGCCAAAACAACTGGAGCGACCTCGCAACTGATAAGAGCAGCATCTTAATTTTATCTTCTAATACTCGCTCTGCAAAGCAAGTGCCTAAATTTCGCTCTTAAGAATTCATTTACATAGAGCTGCCGCTCTTCGCTGTAACGATCGTTTTATTGCCCTAGCTTTACTTATGCGAAGGCCTCGATGCTGCGCATCGAGTTAGTTAAGTCAGTTCGCTTCATGCATTTGGTACGCATCGGCCACTTGCATTACTCAAAATTATAACTAATAATTGTTTCTTCGCTAAAATTGGCACGTACTAATTCGGGTTCGCTTGCCTATATATAAACTATTGTTCTTAAACCAGACCAATTCGGGTCTGCCTGCTTCTCGTAAGTTTAAGAAATATAAAACAATTTTGAACACAAAAAATAAATAGTTAATTATTTCAATTTGTGAAAGCTATTGAAAAAGCTCAATAGCGCAACATTTGGTGACGCCGACCTGATTTTTTATTTAAGAGACACCACCTGGCATTTCGTTTTGTGCACTTTATATACATACATACTTATCGCCGTAGCTTTGCCTACTCTCTCGGTCGCGTAAAGTCTTTGCTCATTCGTGCGGTACTTATGTAAAAGCTATTGCCGTTGCTTCATAGCTTGACACTTGCGTTCGCCGAAGTTCTTATTGTACAACTATTGTTTTTTGAACGGTTTGCATGTACTAGCGATCACCGTTGTTAGTTACTTAGCTAGTTACGCACGCGCTTTCTATCAGGCTTCTATTGGCAACCGAAAATAATGCCTCTAGTGCAGTGCCCTCTGCAAACAGGGTGACCTTTCTGAAGCGCAAAGCCATTTCAATTTATGACAGTTTGCAAACACTTCGAAATTCTCTAACTAATTAGAGATTAAATAGACGTTTGGTTTTTCAGGCACACATACTTGAAATATTGGGGCTCAAGAGGGTGGCAGGTGTATCGGCCGTGTCGCTAAGGGAGTTATCCGACCAATTCAACTCACATTTTCGCGCGTTAAAGAGCATGGGCAACTCCGAACAAATCGCTGGATGCATCATTGTGCAGATTATTTTACAAAAGCTGGACCCAATATCACAAGCCAAATTGGAAGAAAGGCTAGAGGATTCGTCGTTCGTTAATTTAATACTATCGTGGGAGCATATGGCTACGTTTCTAGAGCAGAGATGCCGAACAATGGAAACCGTACATTTTGCTATGGCAAGCTATGCCCCTAGCCATCAGGTGGGAAAAACTAGAGCAATTAACACCAGTAGATCGTCATTTACCGCCACTAACCTCTGTCTGCGTCTTTTGTGACAGCCCTGGTCAAAGTCTATATAATTGTTCTCGATTTGGAAATTTGACCCCTGCATTACGGCTTAGGGAGGCAAAACGAGTTGCATTGTGCTTGAATTGCCTAAAGAAAGGTCATCAATTGCGATCATGCAGCTCTGGACGCTGTCGGACCTGCGGGGCGAAACATCATTCTCTGCTGCATTTAAACAATTCCGTATTTCCGTCTGGTCAGCTGACTGAGCCTGCAAATTCATCGCCGATAGCCCATGCCTCTTTCGATAAGTCATCGCCATCTACATCCACATCTCTTGTTGCCTAGTATTTCAGTAGATGTTGTCGTCTTGACTACGCCTTTGATCTTTGTAAGAAATCGCTCAGGCACTTTGATACCTTGTCGTGCCCTTTTGGATTCTGGTTCTCAGCTTCACCTTATAACGTCGCGCCTTGCTCAACAGCTTCAGCTAAAGAAGCACAAGTCCTCAGCCATTGTCTCTGGTCTAGGAGATTCTCGTTTTGAAACAGAAGGAAACACGGTCACTATCACAATACAGTCTCAAGTCTCTGAATACTCTGGTAGCGCCTAACATAACTGATAGTCAACCAAGTTTTACTATCAACACGACGAATTGGAACATTCCCGATAACATAAAACTTGCAGATCCGTCTTTCTTTAAACCTCAACGCGTGGACTTGCTACTTGGAGCTAGCCTGTTTTACAACCTTCTCAGCGTCGGCCAGTTAAGGCTTCTCCCAGGACTACCGTGTCTTCAAAAAACACGGCTTGGTTGGGTAGTTTCTGGAGGCGGACCACGCTTGAGTGGTTCTATTGTAATGGAAAAGCATACTAAGGGAAAATTTGAGTCAAGTTCTGAAGAACGTGCTCATGAATTGGTTCAAAGATTTTGGAAGATAGAATCCTGCTTGGAAAGTACACCTACCACTTCAAAGGAAGAAAACATATGTGAAGAACATTTCGTAAAGGCTCATATCAGATTGCCTAGTGGCCAATATTCAGTTCGTTTACCCTTCAAGCGAAGTTTGGAATGTCTGGGGACGTCATACCAACAAGCCTTTCGTCGGTTCCTGACCGTGGAACGCAAACTACAAAATCGTCCAGATCTAAAGATTCAATATTCAAACTTTCTAAAGGAATATTTGGATCTTGGTCATATGTCGCCTGTTGCTCCAGGGTCTATAGGACTTTGTCAATACTTTCTTCCTCAACACTGTGTCTTTAAAGAAGACAGTTCAACGACAAAATTGCGAGTCGTTTTCGACGGCTCAACAGCTACCTCGTCAGGTTATTTATTAAATGAACTATTGATGGCTGGACCTGTTATTCAAAGCTCGCTGTTTCATATCCTTCTTCGCTTTCGTAATTTCCCGATCGCCCTAACAGGAGATATTGGAAAAAAGTATCGCTGCGTACGCGTTTCAGCACCGGATGATTTTCTCCAATGCGTTCTGTGGCGAGACTCGCCAGAACAGGATATAAAAATTTTTAAGCTGGATACAGTTACATACGGAACAAGGCCAGCTTTATTCCTCTCAATCCGTGCTATGCATCAGCTGTCTATGGATGAGGAAACTAATTTTCCAATTGGATCTCGGATTTTGCGGCGTGACTTCTACGTTGATGACCTCATTTCAGGGGGTGATTCAATTCAAGAAGCAAAGGAACTTCTTAATCAGACGGCTGGCAACAGCTTGGCATGATCTTTGCTGCAGTTTTGAGAAGGCACAGTTACTTCAATATCCTCGTCTCGTGTCAATACCTGCAGCAGAGTAAGAGGTTCACGGTTTCTGCGACGCCAGCATCGAAGCATATGGGGACTGTGTCTACGTCCTTTCTCGACGAACATCAGCCAGTTGTCAGCTGTTGTGTTCCAAATCGCGTGTAGCTCCTCTGAAAACAATCACAGTTCCAAAGCTAGAGCTCTGTGGTGCCGTCTTATTATCTAATCTCATGCGTGAGATATCTAAAATGAATCTGTTCGATGGAAAATTCTACTGTTGGTCGGAATCTGCTGTATGCCTTTTCTGGATAAGGACCGAGCCCTGCAAGCTCAATGTGTTTGCGGCTAATCGCGTCACAGCAGTTCAAGAGCTAACTAATGGCATGGAATGGCGTTACGTGCCTACTTCACTCATCCCGGCAGATATACTCTCGAGAGGATCTACGCCCAGTGAATTAGATCAATTGTCACTGTGGTTCAACGGCCCAGAATTTCTAGTTAAAACCAAAAAGGACTGGCATGCTTCTTGCTTGTCAGAAAGGACAGAACTCGAACTTAAAAAAGGGTCCTTATTGAGTCATCTCCCTTCATTGATATAGCTGTCACTTGTAAATACGTCAACTCATTTGATACAATGCAGCGTATATTCGGATATATTTATAAATTCATACACAGAAGCAGGCATCCTGGACTAACAGTGTCTGATATACAACATGGGACCCAACTCTTACTAAGGCTCGTCCAGAGAGCACACCTGTGGGAAGAGATCAAACCATTGCAATCGAAAAGAGTTGTTAAACCGTCCAGTTGTATCGCATCACTTAACCCTTTTTTGGATGATCTCGGAATTCTTGGAGTTGATGGGCGCTTGAAAAACTCTTCGCTGGATTTCGACGCTCGCCATCCAATAATTCTCCCGTGTCACCACCCCATCACAAACTCAGTCATCACACGGTTTCACAATCGGGACTTACACGCTGGTCCACGGGCACTTCTTGCTCATATTCGGTTGCAGTATTGGCCGATTGGTGGAAGGAAGACCGTATCCAAGGTGGTTGGAAAATGTGTGAGATGCTTTCGTACCAAGCCTCGATTAATAGAGCATATAATGGGTGATCTGCCCAAAGAACGTTTGACTGCTTGTCGAGCCTTTGAAGTCTCTGGTGTTGACTATTGTGGACCATTTTTCTATATGCCAGACGTACGAAATAAAGCTCCAGTCAAATGTTACATGGCTGTCTTCGTCTGCTTCGCGACTAAAGCGGTTCACCTGGAACTGGTCAAGGATCTGTCGACAGCTTCTTTCTTGAATGCGCTTAAGAGGTTTATATCGACTCGAGGCAGGCCATCTCAGATATGGTCGGATAACGCTACCATCTTTGTCGGAGCCAAAAACTAGCTTCTGGACGCTTCTCAAGCGTCTATTCAAAGGTCGTAATCATGTTGAGTCAGTGCATAATTTTTGCATGGTTGATTCCATTGATTGGAAATTTATACCTCCTCGTTCACCGCATTTTGGCGGCCTTTGGGAGACAGCAGTGGAGTCAGCGAAACATCATTTTTATCGTGCTGTTGGATCTTGTGTTCTCAACTTCGAAGAGTTTCGGACCCTAGTCTGCCACATAGCATCGATAATTAATTCCACGCCATTGTTTCCTCTTTCAGAAGATCCAGCAGATCTAGATTTCTTGATTGGTGGACCCAGTTCATCGTTCTTTGAACCTGATGTGACGCACCTTCAATTCAATCGTCTGGATGGTTGGCAACGCGTAACGTACGTCCAACAACTGTTTTGGTCTCGCTGGCGTGAAGAATACTTAATTCTGCTTCAGCAGCGCTCCAAATGGCGTACACTGAAACCAGGCCTATGCGTCAACGACATAGTCCTCGTAAAGGATGAAAATCTGCTGCCTCTAAGGTGGCCACTGGCGAGAATCAAAGAGTTAATCGTGGGAAAGGATGGAGTCGCTCGAGTAGCCATTTTGCGCACCGCAACAGGAGAAACGAGAAGAGCTGCAAACAAGCTATGCCTATTGCCCATGAGGGAATCTGTTGAAAGCCCATGCCTTCCAACGGGGGGAGAATGTCTGGTTACGCAGCCAAAACAACTGGAGCGACCTCGCAACTGATAAGAGCAGCATCTTAATTTTATCTTCTAATACTCGCTCTGCAAAGCAAGTGCCTAATTTTCGCTCTTAAGAATTCATTTACATAGAGCTGCCGCTCTTCGCTGTAACGATCGTTTTATTGCCCTAGCTTTACTTATGCGAAGGCCTTGATGCTGCGCATCGAGTTAGTTAAGTCAGTTCACTATTGTTCTTAAATAATAGGCACAGACCAATTTGGGTCTGCCTGCTTCTCGTAACTTTAAGAAATATAAAACAATTTTGAACACAAAAAATAAATAGTTAATTATTTCTATTTGTGAAAGCTATTGAAAAAGCTCAATAGCGCAACAGTATGAAAAAACATTTTGTTTTTCAAGATATCTTGACCAAACTCGGCATTTATTAGTTTTACTTTACTCCTCATATATATGCGATAATCCTCATATGTATGCAAAATCCTTTTAAGATCGGACCACTATATCACTAACCCCTGTCTGCGTCTTTTGTGACAGCCCTGGTCATAGTATATATAATTGTGGAAATTTGACCCCTGCATTACGGCTTAGGGAGGCAAAACGAGTTGCATTGTGCTTGAATTGCCTAAAGAAAGGTCATCAATTGCGATCATGCAGCTCTGGACGCTGTCGGACCTGCGGGGCGAAACATCATTCTCTGCTGCATTTAAACAATTCCGTATTTCCGTCTGGTCAGCTGACTGAGCCTGCAAATTCATCGCCGATAGCCCATGCCTCTTTCGATAAGTCATCGCCATCTACCTCCACATCTCTTGTTGCCTAGTATTTCAGTAGATGTTGTCGTCTTGACTACGCCTTTGATCTTTGTAAGAAATCGCTCCGGCACTTTGATACCTTGTCGTGCCCTTTTGGATTCTGGTTCTCAGCTTCACCTTATAACGTCGCGCCTTGCTCAACAGCTTCAGCTAAAGAAGCACAAGTCCTCAGCCATTGTCTCTGGTCTAGGAGATTCTCGTTTTGAAACAGAAGGAAACACGGTCACTATCACAATACAGTCTCAAGTCTCTGAATACTCTGGTAGCGCCTAACATAACTGATAGTCAACCAAGTTTTACTATCAACACGACGAATTGGAACATTCCCGATAACATAAAACTTGCAGATCCGTCTTTCTTTAAACCTCAACGCGTGGACTTGCTACTTGGAGCTAGCCTGTTTTACAACCTTCTCAGCGTCGGCCAGTTAAGGCTTCTCCCAGGACTACCGTGTCTTCAAAAAACACGGCTTGGTTGGGTAGTTTCTGGAGGCGGACCACGCTTGAGTGGTTCTATTGTAATGGAAAAGCATACTAAGGGAAAATTTGAGTCAAGTTCTGAAGAACGTGCTCATGAATTGGTTCAAAGATTTTGGAAGATAGAATCCTGCTTGGAAAGTACACCTACCACTTCAAAGGAAGAAAACATATGTGAAGAACATTTCGTAAAGACTCATATCAGATTGCCTAGTGGCCAATATTCAGTTCGTTTACCCTTCAAGCGAAGTTTGGAATATCTGGGGACGTCATACCAACAAGCCTTTCGTCGGTTCCTAACCCTGGAACGCAAACTACAAAATCGTCCAGATCTGAAGATTCAATATTCAAACTTTCTAAAGGAATATTTGGATCTTGGTCATATGTCGCCTGTTGCTCCAGGGTCTATAGGACTTTGTCAATACTTTCTTCCTCAACACTGTGTCTTAAAAGAAGACAGTTCAACGACGAGTCGTTTTCGACGGCTCAACAGCTACCTCGTCAGGTAATTTATTAAATGAACTATTGGCTGGACCTGTTATTCAAAGCTCGCTGTTTCATATCCTTCTTCGCTTTCGTAATTTCCCGATCGCCCTAACAGGAGATATTGGAAAAATGTATCGCTGCGTACGCGTTTCAGCACCGGATGATTTTCTTCAATGCAATCTGTGGCGAGACTCGCCAGAACAGGATATAAAGATTTTTAAGCTGGATACAGTTACATACGGAACAAGGCCAGCTTCATTCCTCTCAATCCGTGCTATGCATCAGCTGTCTATGGATGAGGAAACTAATTTTCCAATTGGATCTCGGATTTTCTTCGAATCTGTTCGATGGAAAATTCTATTGTTGGTCGGAATCTGCTGTATGCCTTTTCTGGATAAGGACCGAGCCCTGCAAGCTCAATGTATTTGCGGCTAATCGCGTCACAGCAGTTCAAGAGCTAACTAATGGCATGGAATGGCGTTATGTGCCTACTTCACTCAACCCGATATATCAACGAAGGGAGATGACTCAATAAGGACCCTATTTTAAGTTCGAGTTCTGTCCTTCCTGACAAACAAGAAGCATGCCAGTCCTTTTTGTTTTTAACTAGAAATTCTGGGCCGTTGAACCACAGTGACAATTGATCTAATTCACTGGGCGTAGATCCTCTCGAGAGTATATCTGTCCTCTCTGTATAGCTGTCACTTGTAAATACGTCAACTCATTTGATACAATGCAGCGTATATTCGGATATATTTATAAATTCATACACAGAAGCAGGCATCCTGGACTAACAGTGTCTGATATACAACATGGGACCCAACTCTTACTAAGGCTCGTCCAGAGAGCACACCTGTGGGAAGAGATCAAATCATTGCAATCAAAAAGAGTTGTTAAACCGTCCAGTTGTATCGCATCACTTAACCCTTTTTTGGATGATCTCGGAATTCTTGGAGTTGATGGGCGCTTGAAAAACTCTTCGCTGGATTTCGACGCTCGCCATCCAATAATTCTCCCGTGTCACCACCCCATCACAAACTCAGTCATCACACGGTTTCACAATCGGGACTTACACGCTGGTCCACGGGCACTTCTTGCTCATATTCGGTTGCAGTATTGGCCGATTGGTGGAAGGAAGACCGTATCCAAGGTGGTTGGAAAATGTGTGAGATGCTTTCGTACCAAGCCTCGATTAATAGAGCATATAATGGGTGATCTGCCCAAAGAACGTTTGACTGCTTGTCGAGCCTTTGAAGTCTCTGGTGTTGACTATTGTGGACCATTTTTCTATAAGCCAGACGTACGAAATAAAGCTCCAGTCAAATGTTACATGGCTGTCTTCGTCTGCTTCGCGACTAAAGCGGTTCACCTGGAACTGGTCAAGGATCTGTCGACAGCTTCTTTCTTGAATGCGCTTAAGAGGTTTATATCGACTCGAGGCAGGCCATCTCAGATATGGTCGAATAACGCTACCATCTTTGTCGGAGCCAAAAACTAGCTTCTGGACGCTTCTCAAGCGAAATCATGTTGAGTCAGTGCATAATTTTTGCATGGCTGATTCCATTGATTGGAAATTTATACCTCCTCGTTCACCACATTTTGGCGGCCTTTGGGAGACAGCAGTGGAGTCAGCGAAACATCATTTTTATCGTGCTGTTGGATCTTGTGTTCTCAACTTCGAAGAGTTTCGGACCCTAGTCTGCCACATAGCATCGATAATTAATTCCACGCCATTGTTTCCTCTTTCAGAAGATCCAGCAGATCTAGATTTCTTGATTGGTGGACCCAGCTCATCGTATGGTTGGCAACGCGTAAAGTACCTCCAACAACTGTTTTGGTCTCGCTGGCGTAAAGAATACTTAACTCTGCTTCAGCAGCGCTCCAAATGGCGTACTCCGAAACCAGGCCTATGCGTCAACGACATAGTCCTCGTAAAGGATGAAAATCTGCTGCCTCTAAGGTGGCCACTGGCGAGAATCAAAGAGTTAATCGTGGGAAAGGATGGAGTCGCTCGAGTAGCCATTTTGCGCACCGCAACAGGAGAAACGAGAAGAGCTGCAAACAAGCTATGCCTATTGCCCATCAGGGAATCTGTTGAAAGCCCATGCCTTCCAACGGGGGAAGAATGTCTGGTTACGCAGCCAAAACAACTGGAGCGACCTCGCAACTGATAAGAGCAGCATCTTAATTTTATCTTCTAATACTCGCTCTGCAAAGCAAGTGCCTAATTTTCGCTCTTAAGAATTCATTTACATACAGCTGCCGCTCTTCGCTGTAACGATCGTTTTATTGCCCTAGCTTTACTTATGCGAAGGCCTCGTTGCTGCGCATCGAGTTAGTTAAGTCAGTTCGCTATTGTTCTTAAATAATAGGCACAGACCAATTTGGGTCTGCCTTCTTCTCGTAACTTTAAGAAATATAAAACAATTTTAAACACAAAAAATAAATAGTTAATTATTTCTATTAAAGCTATTGAAAAAGCTCAATAGCGCAACAGTATGAAAAAACATTTTGTTTTTCAAGATATCTTGACCAAACTCGGCATTTATTAGTTTTACTTTACTCCTCATATATATGCGAAATCCTATTAAAATGGGACCACTATATCATATAGCTGCCATAGGAACGATCGGGCGAAAATTAAGTTTTTGTATGAAAAAACATTTTGCTTTTCAAGACATCTTGACTAAACTCAGTATTTATTAGTTTTACTTTACTCCTCATATATATGCAAAATCCTATTAAGATCGGACCACTATATCATATAGCAGCCATAGGAACGATCGGTCGAAAATTAAATTTTTGTATGAAAAAACATTTTGCTTTTCAAGGTATCTTGACCAAACTCGGCATTTATTAGTTTTACTATGCTCTTCACATATATTCAAAATACTTTTAAGATCGGACCACTTTATCATATAGCTGCCATAGGAACGATCGGTCGAAAATTAAGTTATATGAAAAAACATTTTGTTTTTCAAGATATCTTGACCAAAGTCGACGTTTATTAGTTTTACTATGGTTTTTATATATATGCCAAATCCTATTAAGATCGGACCACTATATCATATAGCTGCCATAGGAACGATCGGTCGAAAAACAAGTTTTTGTATGAAAAAACATTTTGTTTTTCAAGATACCTTTACCAAACTCGGCATTTATTAATTTTCCTACGCTCCTGATATATGTATATGCAAACTTTAAGATCGGACCACTATATCATATACCTGCCATAGGAACGATCGGCCGACAAACAAGTTTTTGTATGAAAAAACATTTTGTTTTTCAAGATATCTTGACCAAAGTCGACATTTATTAGTTTTACTATGCTTTTTATATATATGCGAAATCCTTTTAAGATGGGACGACTATATCATATAGCTGCCATAGGATCGATCGGTCGAAAATTAAGTTTTTGTATGAAAAAATATTTTATTTTTCAAGATATGCAAAATCCTATTAAGATTGGACCACTATATCATATAGCTGCCATAGGATCGATCGGTCGAAAATTAAGTTTTTGTATGAAAAAACAATTTGCTTATCAAAATATTTTGTCCAAACTCGGCATTTATTAGTTTTACTTTACTCAGTTTGGTCAAGTTATCTTGAAAATCAAAATGTTTTTTTCATACAAAAACTTGTTTGTCGACCGATCGTTCCTATGGCTGCTACATGATATAGTGGTCCGATCTTAATAGGATTTTGCATATATATGAGGATTATAATAAAACTAATAAATGCAGACTTTGGTCAAGATATCTTGAAAAACAAAATGTTTTTTCATACAAAAACTTGTTTGTCGACCGATCGTTCCTATGGCAGCTATATGATATAGTGATCCGATCTTAATAGGATTTTGCATATACATATATGAGGAGCGTAGTTAGACTAATAAATGCCGAGTTAAGTCAAGATATCTTGAAAAACAAAATGTTTTTTCATACAAAAACTTAATTTTCGACCGATCGATCCTGTGGCAGCTATATGATATAGTCGTCCCATCTTAAAATGATTTCGCATATATATGAGGAGTAGCGTAAAACTACTAAATGCCGAGTTTGGTCAAGACATTTTGAAAAACAAAATGTTTTTTCATACAAAAACTTAATTTTCGACCGATCGATGCTATGGCAGCTATATGATATGGTGGTCCGATATTATGGGATTTTACATATATATGAGAATAAAGTAAAACTAATAAATGCCGAGTTTGGTTAAAATATCTTGAAAAACAAAATGTTTTTTCATACAAAAACTTAATTTTCGACCGATCGTTCCTATGGCAGCTATATGATATAGTGGTCCGATCTTAATAGGATTTTGCATATTTATGAGGGGCTTAGTAAGACTAATAAATATCGTGTTTGGTCAAGATATTTTGAAAAACAAAATGTTTTGTCATACAAAAACTTAATTTTCGACCGATCGTTCCCATGGCAGCTATATGATATAGTGGTGCGATCTTAATAGGATTTTGCATATATATGGGGAGCATAGTACAACCAATACATGCCGAGTTTGGTCGAAATATCTTGAAAAACAAAATGATTTTTCATACAAAATCTTAATTTTTGACCGATCGATCCAATGGCAGCAAGATATCTTGGAAAACAAAATGTTTTTTCATACAAAAACCTGTTTGTCGACCGATCATTCCTATGGCAACTATATGATATAGTGGTCCGATCTTAATAGGATTTGGCCTACATATGAAGAGCATAGTAAAACTAATAAATGTCGACTTTGTCGACCTGTTTGTCGACCGATCGTTCCTATGGCAACTATATGATATAGTGGTCCGATCTTAATAGGATTTGGCCTACATATGAAGAGCATAGTAAAACTAATAAATGTCGACTTTGCTCAAGATATCTTGAAAAACGAAATGTCTTTTCATACAACTTAATTTTCGACCGATCGTTCCTACGGCAGCTTTATGATATGGTGGTCCGATCTTAATAGGATTTTGCATATATATGAGGAGTATAGTAAAACTAATAAATGCGAAATAGTCCCTCAGTCTTAAGGCTATCTTAATGAAACTTTGTCCCTATTTCTGTTGCACGCAGCACATATGTCAAAACCAGCTCGATCAGGCTACTATATCATATAGATGCCATAGGAACAATCGGTCGACAAACAAGTTTTTGTATAAAAAAGCATTTTGTTTTTCAAGATATCTCAACCAAACTCAGTATTTATTAGTTTAACTTGAATCCTCATATATATGCAAAATCCTATTAAGTTCGGTACACAATATCATATAGCTGCCATAGGATCGATCGGTCGAATATTTAGTTTTTGTATAAAAAACATTTTGTTTTTGAAGATATCTTGACCAAACTCGGCATTTATTAGTTTTACTTTACTTCTCATATATCTGCAAAATCCTATTAAGATCGGACCACTATATAATATGACTGCCATTGGATCGATCGGTTGAAAATTAAGTTTTTGTATGTTTCTCAAGATATTTTGACCAAACTCGGCATTTATTAGTTTTAATTTACTGCTCATATATATGCAAAATCCTTTTAATATCGGACCCCTATATCATATAGCTGCCATAGGATCGAGCGGTTGAAAATTAAGTATTTGTATGATTTTTAAGATATCTTGATTAAACTCGGCATTTATTAGTTTTACTTTACTCCTCATATATATGCAAAATCCTATAAAGATCGGACCACTATATCATATGGCTGCCATATAAATGATCGGTAGAAATTTTGTTTGTTGTATGAAAAAACATTTTGTTTTTAAGATATCTTGACCAAACTTGGCACTTATTAGTTTTACTTTACTTCTCATATATATTCAAAATCCTATTAATATCAGACCCCTATATCATATAGCTGCCATAGGATCCATCGGTTGAAAATTAAGTTCTTGTATGTTTTTTACGTTATCTTGACCAAACTCGGCATTTATTAGTTTTACTTTACTGCTCATATATATGCAAAATCCTATTAAGATCGGTTCACTATATCATATAGCTGCCATAGAAACGATCGGTCGAAAATTAAGTTTTTGTATGAAAAAACATTTTGTTTATTAAGATATCTTGACCAGACTAGGCATTTATTAGTTACTCTGTTACTCTGCTCCTCATATATATGCAAAATCAAATTAAGAAGAGACCACTACATCATATAGCTGCCATAGGAACGATCAGTCAAAAAAAAAGTTTTTTTATGAAAAAACATTTTGTATTTCAAGATATCTTGACCAAACTCGGCATTTATTAGTTTTACTTTACTCCTCATATAAATGCACAATTCTATTAAAATCGGACCACTTTATCATATAGATGCCATAGGGTCGATCGGTTGAAAATTAAGTATTTGTATGTTTTTCCTTGATTAAACTCGGCATTTATTAGTTTTACTTTACTCCTCATATATATGCAAAATCCTATTAAGATCGGACTACTATATCATATAGCTGCCATAGAAACGATCGGTCGAAAATAAAGTTTTTGTATGAAAAAACATTTGTTTTTCAAGATATCATGACTAAACTCGGCATTTATTAGTTTTACTACGCTCCTCATATATATGCAACATCCTATTAAGATCGACCCCTATATCATATAGCCGCCATAGGAACGGTCGAAACTTTAGTTGTTGTATGAAAAAACATTTTGCTTATCAAGATATCTTCCCCAAACTCGGCATTAACTATTTTCCCTGCGCTTCTTAGATACGGCACTATAAACAGTATGAAAAGGGTCGGTCTGCAAGGGTATTAGATCTTTGGCGTGCCGAAGATAGCCTTTCTTGCTCGTTTTTACAAATTTGTGATCATTGATATAAATTTTTTTTATTTTAATATATTTGATTTAATTTAACTCCATTCAACTTTAAATTTTTTATTCATCTTTCCTAGAAGAATTTAAATTTTCATTATTTTATTACCATTTGTTTTTCATAATACTAAAATTTTTTTTTTTTAGGTTGATCAGTCCCCATTTTTTTTAATGAAACGTTTCATTAATTATATATTTTTAACCTATCCTTATGTACTTTTTGTTTTTTATTTTTACTATCTTTATGTTATCATTATCTTCTATTTTTTTCTAATATATATGGTCTGGGTCTAATTTGTGGCTTGCTTCATTTCTTATAAGTACTTTATCTCCTATTTTTAATTCAACATTTTTTGTTTTTTCATCGTATGCTAAGTTCCTATAAGCCTTGGCGTTTTCTAACATAATTCTAGCTCATTTATATGCCATTTCTAATCTAAACTTTATTTACTTAGAGTAGTAGTAGGATATATTTAATTAGTTTTATTTAAATTTATGGACTGTTTTGGTAGTCTGCCAAATACTAGTTCGTATGGACAATACGCATGCGTTGTTGATGGTGCCGTATTGAAGCAAGATGTGAAACATTGAATCCAGACATCCCAATCAGTTTTGTCTGCAGAGATGTATGAACGAATGTATTCATTAAATGTTCGATGACTTCGTTCTATTGTCCCTAATGTTTGGTGATGGTATATAGTAGAGGTGAGATTCTCGATCTTCATATATTTTCATAAATCAGTTAATTTCTGGTTTTTATACTCTGTTCCCATGTCCGAAATGAACGTCTTCATTGGACCGAAATTGAGTATGAAATTTTCGAATATAACCTTTGCGACATTATTTCCGCTCTTGCTTTTTATTGGAATGTTTTTCAAGATATGCAAAATCCTATTAAGATTGGACCACTATATCATATAGCTGCCATAGGATCGATCGGTCGAAAATTAAGTTTTTGTATGAAAAGCAATTTGCTTATCAAGATATTTTGTCCAAACTCGGCATTTATTAGTTTTACTTTACTCAGTTTGGTCAAGTTATCTTGAAAAACAAAATGTTTTTTCATACAAAAACTTGTTTGTCGACCGATCGTTCCTATGGCTGCTACATGATATAGTGGTCCGATCTTAATAGGATTTTGCATATATGAGGATTATAATAAAACTAATATTTGCCGACTTTGGTCAAGATATCTTGAAAAACAAAATGTTTTTTCATACAAAAACTTGTTTGTCGACCGATCGTTCCTATGGCAGCTATATGATATAGTGGTCCGATCTTAATAGGATTTTGCATATTTATGAGGGGCTTAGTAAGACTAATAAATATCGTGTTTGGTCAAGATATTTTGAAAAACAAAATGTTTTGTCATACAAAAACTTAATTTTCGACCGATCGTTCCCATGGCAGCTATATGATATAGTGGTGCGATCTTAATAGGATTTTGCATATATATGGGGAGCATAGTACAACCAATAAATGCCGAGTTTGGTCGAAATATCTTGAAAAACAAAATGATTTTTCATACAAAATCTTAATTTTTGACCGATCGATCCAATGACAGCAAGATATCTTGGAAAACAAAATGTTTTTTCATACAAAAACCTGTTTGTCGACCGATCGTTCCTATGGCAACTATATGATATAGTGGTCCGATCTTAATAGGATTTGGCCTACATATGAAGAGCATAGTAAAACTAATAAATGTCGACTTTGTCGACCTGTTTGTCGACCGATCGTTCCTATGGCAACTATATGATATAGTGGTCCGATCTTAATAGGATTTGGCCTACATATGAAGAGCATAGTAAAACTAATAAATGTCGACTTTGGTCAAGATATCTTGAAAAACGAAATGTCTTTTCATACAACTTAATTTTCGACCGTTCGTTCCTACGGCAGCTTTATGATATGGTGGTCCGATCTTAATAGGATTTTGCATATATATGAGGAGTATAGTAAAACTAATAAATGCCAAGTTTGGTCAAGACATCTTAAAAAACAGAATTTTTTCATACAACTATCAAATTTTCTATCGATCGTTTGTATGGCAGCCATATGATATAGTGGTCCGATTTTAATAGGATTTTGCATTTATATGAGGAGTAAGGTAAAACTAATAAGTGCCGGCTTTGGTCAAGATATCTTGATAAAGAAACTATTTGTTCATACAACAACTTCATTTTCGACCGATCGTTCCTATGGCAGCTTATGATATAGTGGTCCGATCTTAATAGGACTTTGTATATACATAAGGAGTATAGTAAAAATAATAAATGCCAAGTTTCTCGTGAAATGTGTAACGCATAGAAGGAGACATATCCGACCCCATAAAGTATATATATTTTTGATCAGCATCAACAGCCGAGTCGATAGAGCCATGTCCGAGTCGATAGAGCCATGTCCGTCTGCCCGTCTGTCTGTCTGTCCGTCTGTCTGTTTCTATGCGAACTAGTCCCTCAGTTTTAAGACTATCTTATGAAACTTTGTCCCTATTTCTGTTGCACGCAGCACATATGTCAAAACCAGCTGGATCGGGCCACTATATCATATAGATGCCATAGGAACGATCGGTCGACAAACAAGTTTTTGTATGAAAAAAAAATTGGTTTTTCAAGATATCTTAACCGAACTCAGTATTTATTAGTTTAACTTGAATCCTCATATATATGCAAAATCCTATTAAGATCGGTACACAATATCATATAGCTGCCATAGGAACAATCGGTCGAAAATTAAGTTTTTGTATGAAATAACATTTGGTTTTTCAAGATATCTTGACCAAACTCGGCATTTATTAGTTTTACTAAGCTCCTCATATATATGCAAAATCCTATTAAGCTCGGACCACTATATCATATAGCTGCCATTGGATCGATCGGTTGAAAATTAAGTTTTTGTATGTTTTTCAAGATATCTTGACCAAACTCGGCATTTATTAGTTTTACTTTGCTCCTCATATATCTGCAAAATCCTATTAAGATTGGACCACTATATCATATAGCTGCCATAGGAACGATCGGTCGAAAATTAAGTTTTTGTATGAAAAAAGATTTTGTTTATCAAGTTATCTTGACCAAACTAGGCATTTATTAGTTTTACTCTGTTCCTCATATGGATCGGTCGAAAATTGGGTTTTTGTATGAAAAACCATTTTGTTTTTCAAGATATCTTAACTAAACTCAGCAATTATTAGTTTTACTCTGCTCCTCATATATATGCAAAATCATATTAAGATCAGACCACTATATCATATAGCTGCCATAGGAACGATCGGTCGAAAATTAAGTTTTTGTATAAAAAAAATTTTGTTTTTCAAGATGTCTTAACCAAACTCTGTATATATTAGATTAACTTTAATCCTCATATATATGCTAAATCCTATTAAGATCGGTACACAATATCATATAGCTGCAATAGGAACGATCGGTCGAAAATTAAGTTTTTGTATGAAATAACATTTTGTTTTTCAAGATATCTTGACCAAACTCGGCATTTATTAGTTTTACTATGCTCCTCATATATATGCAAAATCCTATTAAGATCGGACCACTATATCATATAGCAGCCATTGGATCGATCGGTTGAAAATTAAGTTTTTGTATGTTTTTCAAGATATCTTGACCAAACTCGGCATTTATTAGTTTTACTTTACTCCTCATATACATGCAAAATCCTATTAAGATCGGACCACTATATCATATAGCAGCCATTGGATCGATCGGTTGAATATTATGTTTTTGTATGTTTTCTTGACCAAACTCGGCATTTATTAGTTTTACTTTGCTCCTCATATACATGCAAAATCCTATTAAGATCAGACCACTATATCATATAGCTGCCATAGGAACAATCGGTCGAATATTAAGTTTTTGTATGTTTTCAAGATATCTTGACCAAACTCGGCATTTATTACTTTTACTTTACTCCTCATATACATGCAAAATCCTATTAAGATCGGACCACTATATCATATAGCTGCCATAGGAACGATCGGTCGAAAATTAAGTTTTTGTATGAAAAAACATTTTGTTTTTCAAGATATCTTAACCAACCTCGGCATTTATAAGTTTAACTCTGCTCCTCATATATATGCAAAATCCTATTAAGATCGGACCACTATATCATATAGCTGCCATAGGAACGATCGGTCGAAAATTAAGTTTTTGTATGAAAAAAGATTTTGTTTATCAAGATATCTTGACCAAACTAGGCATTTATTAGTTTTACTCTGCTCCTCATATGGATCGGTCGAAAATTGGGTTTTTGTATGAAAAACCATTTTGTTTTTCAAGATATCTTAACTAAACTCAGCATTTATTAGTTTTACTCTGCTCCTCATATATATGCAAAATCATATTAAGATCAGACCACTATATCATATAGCTGCCATAGGAACGATCGGTCGAAAATTAAGTTTTTGTATAAAAAAAATTTTGTTTTTCAAGATGTCTTAACCAAACTCTGTATATATTAGATTAACTTTAATCCTCATATATATGCTAAATCCTATTAAGATCGGTACACAATATCATATAGCTGCAATAGGAACGATCGGTCGAAAATTAAGTTCTTGTATGAAATAACATTTTGTTTTTCAAGATATCTTGACCAAACTCGGCATTTATTAGTTTTACTATGCTCCTCATATACATGCAAAGTCCTATTAAGATCGGACCACTATATCATATAGCAGCCATTGGATCGATCGGTTGAAAATTAAGTTTTTGTATGTTTTTCAAGATATCTTGACCAAACTCGGCATTTATTAGTTTTACTTTACTCCTCATATACATGCATAATCCTATTAAGATCGGACCACTATATCATATAGCTGCCATAGGAACGATCGCTCGAAAATTAAGTTTTTGTATGTAAAAACATTTTGTTTATCAAGATATCTTGACCAAACTAGGCATTTATTAGTTTTACTATGCTCCTCATATATATGCAAAATCCTATTAAGATCGGACCACTATATCATATAGCTGCCATAGGAACGATCGGTCGAAAATTAAGTTTTTGTATGAAAAAAGATTTTGTTTATCAAGATATCTTGACCAAACTAGGCATTTATTAGTTTTACTCTGCTCCTCATATGGATCGGTCGAAAATTGGGTTTTTGTATGAAAAACCATTTTGTTTTTCAAGATATCTTAACTAAACTCAGCATTTATTAGTTTTACTCTGCTCCTCATATATATGCAAAATCATATTAAGATCAGACCACTATATCATATAGCTGCCATAGGAACGATCGGTCGAAAATTAAGTTTTTGTATAAAAAAAATTTTGTTTTTCAAGATGTCTTAACCAAACTCTGTATATATTAGATTAACTTTAATCCTCATATATATGCTAAATCCTATTAAGATCGGTACACAATATCATATAGCTGCAATAGGAACGATCGGTCGAAAATTAAGTTCTTGTATGAAATAACATTTTGTTTTTCAAGATATCTTGACCAAACTCGGCATTTATTAGTTTTACTATGCTCCTCATATACATGCAAAGTCCTATTAAGATCGGACCACTATATCATATAGCAGCCATTGGATCGATCGGTTGAAAATTAAGTTTTTGTATGTTTTTCAAGATATCTTGACCAAACTCGGCATTTATTAGTTTTACTTTACTCCTCATATACATGCATAATCCTATTAAGATCGGACCACTATATCATATAGCTGCCATAGGAACGATCGCTCGAAAATTAAGTTTTTGTATGTAAAAACATTTTGTTTATCAAGATATCTTGACCAAACTAGGCATTTATTAGTTTTACTATGCTCCTCATATATATGCAAAATCCTATTAAGATCGGACCACTATATCATATAGCAGCCATTGGATCGATCGGTTGTATATTATGTTTTTGTATGTTTTCTTGACCAAACTCGGCATTTATTAGTTTTACTTTACTCCTCATATACATGCAAAATCCTATTAAGATCGGACCACTTTATCATATAGCTCCCATAGGAACGATCGGTCGAAAATTAAGTTTTTGTATGAAAAAACATTTTGTTTTTCAAGATATCTTAACCAACCTCGGCATTTATTAGTTTTACTCTGCTCCTCATATATATGCAAAATCATATTAAGCTCAGACCACTATATTATATAGCTGCCATAGGAACAATCGGTCGAATATTAAGTTTTTGTATAAAAAAAATTTTGTTTTTCAATATATCTTATTCAAACTCTGTATATATTAGTTTAACTTTAATCCTCATATATAAGCAAAATCCTATTAAGATCGGTACACAATATCATAAAGCTGCAATAGGAACGATCGGTCGAAAATTAAGTTTTTGTATGAAATAACATTTTGTTTTTCAAGATATCTTGACCAAACTCGGCATTTATTAGTTTTACTAAGCTCCTCATATATATGCAAAATCCTATTAAGCTCGGACCACTATATCATATAGCTGCCATTGGATCGATCGGTTGAAAATTAAGTTTTTGTATGTTTTTCAAGATATCTTGACCAAACTCGGCATTTATTAGTTTTACTTTGCTCCTCATATATCTGCAAAATCCTATTAAGATTGGACCACTATATCATATAGCTGCCATAGGAACGATCGGTCGAAAATTAAGTTTTTGTATGAAAAAAGATTTTGTTTATCAAGTTATCTTGACCAAACTAGGCATTTATTAGTTTTACTCTGTTCCTCATATGGATCGGACGAAAATTGGGTTTTTGTATGAAAAACCATTTTGTTTTTCAAGATATCTTAACTAAACTCAGCATTTATTAGTTTTACTCTGCTCCTCATATATATGCAAAATCATATTAAGATCAGACCACTATATCATATAGCTGCCATAGGAACGATCGGTCGAAAATTAAGTTTTTGTATAAAAAAAATTTTGT
This sequence comes from Drosophila virilis, assembly GCF_030788295.1. Classification (NCBI taxonomy): domain Eukaryota; kingdom Metazoa; phylum Arthropoda; class Insecta; order Diptera; family Drosophilidae; genus Drosophila; species Drosophila virilis. The sequence continues at coordinate 16,226 of NW_027212912.1, read as the reverse complement.
TTTTCAAGATGTCTTAACCAAACTCTGTATATATTAGATTAACTTTAATCCTCATATATATGCTAAATCCTATTAAGATCGGACCACTATATCATATAGCTGCCATAGGAACGATCGGTCGAAAATTAAGTTTTTGTATGAAAAAACATTTTGTTTTTCAAGATATCTTGACCAAACTCGGCATTTATTAGTTTTACTAAGCTCCTCATATATATGCAAAATCCTATTAAGCTCGGACCACTATATCATATAGCAGCCATTGGATCGATCGGTTGAAAATTAAGTTTTTGTATGTTTTTCAAGATATCTTGACCAAACTCGGCATTTATTAGTTTTACTTTACTCCTCATATACATGCATAATCCTATTAAGATCGGACCACTATATCATATAGCTGCCATAGGAACAATCGGTCGAATATTAAGTTTTTGTATGTTTTCAAGATATCTTGACCAAACTCGGCATTTATTACTTTTACTTTACTCCTCATATACATGCAAAATCCTATTAAGATCGGACCACTATATCATATAGCTGCCATAGGAACGATCGGTCGAAAATTAAGTTTTTGTATGAAAAAACATTTTGTTTTTCAAGATATCTTAACCAACCTCGGCATTTATAAGTTTAACTCTGCTCCTCATATATATGCAAAATCCTATTAAGATCGGACCACTATATCATATAGCTGCCATAGGAACGATCGGTCGAAAATTAAGTTTTTGTATAAAAAAAATTTTGTTTTTCAAGATGTCTTAACCAAACTCTGTATATATTAGATTAACTTTAATCCTCATATATATGCTAAATCCTATTAAGATCGGTACACAATATCATATAGCTGCCATAGGAACGATCGGTCGAAAATTAAGTTTTTGTATGTAAAAACATTTTGTTTATCAAGATATCTTGACCAAACTAGGCATTTATTAGTTTTACTATGCTCTTCATATATATGCAAAATCCTATTAAGATCGGACCACTATATCATATAGCAGCCATTGGATCGATCGGTTGAATATTATGTTTTTGTATGTTTTCTTGACCAAACTCGGCATTTATTAGTTTTACTTTGCTCCTCATATACATGCAAAATCATATTAAGATCAGACCACTATATCATATAGCTGCCATAGGAACAATCGGTCGAATATTAAGTTTTTGTATGTTTTCAAGATATCTTGACCAAACTCGGCATTTATTACTTTTACTTTACTCCTCATATACATGCAAAATCCTATTAAGATCGGACCACTATATCATATAGCTGCCATAGGAACGATCGGTCGAAAATTAAGTTTTTGTATGAAAAAACATTTTGTTTTTCAAGATATCTTAACCAACCTCGGCATTTATTAGTTTTACTCTGCTCCTCATATATATGCAAAATCCTATTAAGATCGGACCACTATATCATATAGCTACCATAGGAACGATCGGTCGAAAATTAAGTTTTTGTATGAAAAAAGATTTTGTTTATCAAGATATCTTGACCAAACTAGGCATTTATTAGTTTTACTCTGCTCCTCATATGGATCGGTCGAAAATTGGGTTTTTGTATGAAAAACCATTTTGTTTTTCAAGATATCTTAACTAAACTCAGCATTTATTAGTTTTACTCTGCTCCTCATATATATGCAAAATCATATTAAGATCAGACCACTATATCATATAGCTGCCATAGGAACGATCGGTCGAAAATTAAGTTTTTGTATAAAAAAAATTTTGTTTTTCAAGATGTCTTAACCAAACTCTGTATATATTAGATTAACTTTAATCCTCATTTATATGCTAAATCCTATTAAGATCGGTACACAATATCATATAGCTGCAATAGGAACGATCGGTCGAAAATTAAGTTCTTGTATGAAATAACATTTTGTTTTTCAAGATATCTTGACCAAACTCGGCATTTATTAGTTTTACTATGCTCCTCATATACATGCAAAGTCCTATTAAGATCGGACCACTATATCATAAAGCAGCCATTGGATCGATCGGTTGAAAATTAAGTTTTTGTATGTTTTTCAAGATATCTTGACCAAACTCGGCATTTATTAGTTTTACTTTACTCCTCATATACATGCATAATCCTATTAAGATCGGACCACCATATCATATAGCTGCCATAGGAACGATCGGTCGAAAATTAAGTTTTTGTATGTAAAAACATTTTGTTTATCAAGATATCTTGACCAAACTAGGCATTTATTAGTTTTACTATGCTCCTCATATATATGCAAAATCCTATTAAGATCGGACCACTATATCATATAGCAGCCATTGGATCGATCGGTTGAATATTATGTTTTTGTATGTTTTCTTGACCAAACTCGGCATTTATTAGTTTTACTTTACTCCTCATATACATGCAAAATCCTATTAAGATCGGACCACTTTATCATATAGCTCCCATAGGAACGATCGGTCGAAAATTAAGTTTTTGTATGAAAAAACATTTTGTTTTTCAAGATATCTTAACCAACCTCGGCATTTATTAGTTTTACTCTGCTCCTCATATATATGCAAAATCATATTAAGATCAGACCACTATATCATATAGCTGCCATAGGAACAATCGGTCGAATATTAAGTTTTTGTATAAAAAAAATTTTGTTTTTCAATATATCTTAACCAAACTCTGTATATATTAGTTTAACTTTAATCCTCATATATAAGCAAAATCCTATTAAGATCGGTACACAATATCATAAAGCTGCAATAGGAACGATCGGTCGAAAATTAAGTTTTTGTATGAAATAACATTTTGTTTTTCATTTTAGATGTGATAATCTGGGAGTAAACCAGGGTGGTTTTGAAATATTATATAGATATATATATTATAGTAAATCATCAACAATATATAAATATATAAATATATAATAATTTATAAAATTTATATTAATTTATATAAATCAAAAGAATCATTAGATAAATCTTTAAAATATAGATTTTTTTTTACCATATTTGTAATGATTTTTGGATTGCGAAATTTTTTATTTAAATTGTTAATTATATAATAATATATTAAATATTTATATATATATAGATTATCTATTAATCTAGACTTAGTATACAAAAATGTTTTTTTAAAATTTATTAATTTAAAAATAGATAAATTTTCTTTATATCTATTTTTTCTTAATTTGCAAAAAAAAAAAAAAAATTAGAATGATTTTTTAATAGCCTTAAAATTGACTTTAATTTAATAGGGTTATTGGTATTAATTTTTTAATTAAATTTAATTATTTAGTAAATTTATAATTACATATTAATGATTTATTTAATGGGTTTACTTAAATTAATTTTATTTAATTTATTTATTTTTAAAATTTGTAAGTTTATTAAATTTTGTAATTTTTATAAGTTATTAAAATTAAAAAATCATTCTATTTTTATTTTACTAAAATGTAGTATTATTATATAATATTAATTATTTTAAAATTATGTAAAAGTTTAAAAATTTATGTATTAATATGAAAAAATTAAATAATATTTAATTTTCATTTTTATTTTTAAATGGAAATTATATTAATAGGGGTTTATTTTTGATTATTTTGGATTCTAGTGATTAAATAAAATTATTATAAATTTATTAAATTATAAAAAAATAAAATTTTAAATAAATTATTAAAAAGAGATTTATAAATAGTTTATTTTATATTAAATCATTTAATTAAATTTATAAAGTTTTATTTTGGCTTAAAAGTTTGTTATTAATTTGATTTATATGTAAATTTTTGTGTGAATATTTAATAATTTAAAAAATTATTAAATTTATTATAATCGCAGTAATTAATTTTATTAGTTAAAGAAATTTAGAAATAGCAATATTAAAGAGTATAGATTAAATTGGTGCCAGCAATCGCGGTTACACCAATTATACAAATGAATTTTTTTAGTAAAAGTTAAATTGGTTTAATTTAAATATAATTAAATTTATTAAGTGAAATTTTAAATTTAAAATTTTTATTAAGTGAATAATTGAAACTTGAAAATTTTAAATAAAAACTAGGATTAGATACCCTATTATTTAAAATGTAAATATAAATACTTAAGTAGTAATAGTTAAGTTCTTGAAACTTAAAAAATTTGGCGGTATTTTAGTCTATCCAGAGGAACCTGTTTTGTAATCGATAATCCACGATGGACCTTACTTAAGTTTGTAATCAGTTTATATACCGTCGTTATCAGAATATTTTATAAGAATATTAATATTCAATAATTTTTATTAAAATTTATATCAGATCAAGGTGTAGCTTATATTTAAGTAATAATGGGTTACAATAAATTTATTTAAACGGATAAAATTATGAAAAAATTTTTGAAGGTGGATTTGGTAGTAAAATTATAAAGATTAATAATTTGATTTTAGCTCTAAAATATGTACACATCGCCCGTCGCTCTTATTATTAAGGTAAGATAAGTCGTAACATAGTAGATGTACTGGAAAGTGTATCTAGAATGACAATTTAAAGCTTATTAAGTAAAGCATTTCATTTACATTGAAAAGATTTTTGTGCAAATCAATATAAATTGATTAGATTTTATTTATTAATTTTATTTATTTTATTTTAGAATATTAAAAATAATTATATAAGAAAAAGTTTTAGTATTGTTTAAAGAAAAAATAATTTTAATAATAGTTTAATAGTATTGTAAAAGAAAATTGAAATATTTTGAAAAATTTTTATTTTAAAAGAAAATTTAATTTATTGTACCTTGTGTATCAGCGTTTATTAAATAAAAAATATTTAAATATATTTTTCTCGATTTTAAAAGAGTTAATATAATATTAAAGTTAATGTAATAAAATTATTTTAAATATTATATTAGAAATGAAATGTTATTCGTTTTTAAAGGTATCTAGTTTTTCAAGAAATAAATTTAATTTAGAAATTATAAATTTATTTAAAAAATTTTTTAATTAAATAATTTATAATTTTAATATTTTATGGGATAAGCTATAAAATAAATTTTTAAAAATAATAAATAAATTTAAAATATATATGCTTAGAATTAGCAATTATTAAAAATTGTGTTATAATTTATTTTATAAATTAAATTATTTATTATATTTTAAATTTTTATTGAAATATTAATTTTAATTTTTTAAATTAAGAAATAATGATAGAATTAGTATATTTTATTGTAAAATAAATTTAAATGATAAGTTTAAGTAAAGAATTCGGCAAAAATAATATTCGCCTGTTTAACAAAAACATGTCTTTTTGAATTAAATTTAAAGTCTAACCTGCCCACTGAAAATTTTTAAATGGCCGCAGTATTTTAACTGTGCAAAGGTAGCATAATCATTAGTCTTTTAATTGAAGGCTGGAATGAATGGTTGGACGAAATATTAACTGTTTCATTTAAATTTTTTATAGAATTTTATTTTTTAGTCAAAAAGCTAAAATTTATTTAAAAGACGAGAAGACCCTATAAATCTTTATATTTTATTTATTTTAATTATAAAGATTATTTTTATTATTATAAATTAAAATATTTTATTGGGGTGATATTAAAATTTAAAAAACTTTTAATGATTAAAATCATTAATGTATGAATATTTGATCCATTAATAATGATTAAAAATTTAAGTTACTTTAGGGATAACAGCGTAATTTTTTTGGAGAGTTCATATCGATAAAAAAGATTGCGACCTCGATGTTGGATTAAGATATAATTTTGGGTGTAGCCGTTCAAATTTTAAGTCTGTTCGACTTTTAAATTCTTACATGATCTGAGTTCAAACCGGCGTAAGCCAGGTTGGTTTCTATCTTTAAAAATATATAATATTTTAGTACGAAAGGACCAAATATTAAAATAATTTTATTTTTATTTAGAATAATATTAATTAATATAACTATTTTGGCAGATTAGTGCAATAAATTTAGAATTTATTTATGTAATATTTATTACAAATAGTACTTGTTTTATATAGAATTGATTATATCTTTAGTAGGGAGTTTATTATTAATTATTTGTGTATTAGTTAGAGTAGCTTTTTTAACTTTATTGGAACGAAAAGTTTTAGGTTATATCCAAATTCGTAAGGGTCCTAATAAAGTTGGTTTAATAGGAATTCCTCAACCTTTTTGTGATGCAATTAAATTATTTACAAAAGAACAAACTTATCCATTATTATCTAATTATTTAAGATATTATATTTCGCCTATTTTGTCTTTATTTTTATCTTTAGTGGTTTGAATATGTATACCATTTTTTGTAAAATTATACTCTTTTAATTTGGGAGGGTTATTTTTTTTATGTTGTACTAGATTAGGAGTTTATACAGTTATAGTAGCTGGGTGATCTTCTAATTCAAATTATGCTTTATTAGGGGGTTTACGGGCTGTTGCTCAAACTATTTCTTATGAAGTTAGTTTAGCTTTAATTTTATTATCTTTTGTATTTTTAATTGGGGGGTATAATTTTTTATACTTTTATTATTATCAAACTTATATTTGATTTTTATTTATTTTATTTCCTATAGCTTTGGTTTGGTTAACAATTTCTTTAGCTGAAACTAATCGAACACCTTTTGACTTTGCTGAAGGGGAATCTGAATTAGTATCAGGGTTTAACGTTGAGTATAGAAGAGGAGGATTTGCATTAATTTTTTTAGCTGAGTATGCAAGAATTTTATTTATAAGTATATTATTTTGTGTAATTTTTTTAGGATGTGATGTGTTTAATTTATTATTTTATTTAAAATTAATATTAATTTCATTTATTTTTATTTGGGTTCGAGGTACTTTACCTCGGTTTCGTTATGATAAATTAATATATTTGGCATGAAAGTGTTTTTTATCTTTTTCATTAAATTATTTAATATTTTTTATTGGTTTAAAAATTTTATTGTTTTCTTTATTATTGTGAATTAAAATTAGTAATTTATTAAGTTAATAGAAAGTAAGATTTCTATCTTATGTTTTCAAAACATATGCTTATTCAAGCTCATTAACTAATTTAAAAGATTATCTCATCATTTATTTACTAAAGGGTTAATAATATAGTATAAAAAATAAACAACGGTTAAAATTTGTCCAATTAAAACATAAGGTTCTTCTACAGGGCGGGCTCCAATTCAAGTTAATAAAATTACTGTTACTACTATAATTCAAAATAAAATCTGATTAATTGGGTAAAATTGAATACCTCGGAATTTTCTTAGGTTATAAAATGGAAGAATTATTAAAATTGCAATTGAAAGAACTAAAGCAATTACTCCTCCTAATTTATTGGGAATAGATCGAAGAATTGCGTAAGCGAATAGAAAATATCATTCTGGTTGAATGTGAGCTGGTGTTACTAATGGGTTAGCTGGGATAAAATTATCTGGGTCTCCCAATAAATTAGGATTAATTAAAATTAAAGAAATTAGTAAAAAAATTATAATAATAAATCCGACAATGTCTTTGTAGGTAAAATATGGATGAAATGGGATTTTATCTCTATTTGAATTTAATCCAATTGGGTTATTTGATCCTGTTTGATGAAGGAATAATAAATGAATTAAAGTTATTGCTAATACAATAAAAGGTAAAATAAAGTGGAATGTAAAAAATCGAGTTAAAGTTGCATTATCAACAGCAAATCCTCCTCAAACTCATTGCACAAGATCAATTCCAAGATAAGGTACTGCTGATAATAAATTTGTAATAACTGTTGCTCCTCAAAAAGATATTTGTCCTCATGGTAATACATAACCTATAAAAGCAGTTCCTATTACTAAAAATAAAATAATTACTCCAATTATTCATGTAGGTGTAAATAAATAAGATCCGTAGTAAATTCCTCGTCCTACATGTAAATAAATACAAATAAAGAAAAAAGAAGCACCGTTAGCGTGTATTGTTCGTAATAATCATCCGTAATTTACATCACGACAAATATGATTAACTCTATTAAAAGCTAAATTTACATCTGCGGTGTAGTGTATAGCTAAAAATAATCCAGTTAAAATTTGGATAATTAAACATAATCCTAATAAAGATCCAAAATTTCATCATCTTGAAATATTAATAGGTGCAGGAAGATCAACTAAAGCATTGTTAGCAATTTTAAATAAAGGGTGGGAGGTTCGTAAAGGTTTGTTCATTAATTTATAATTCGTAATGGTCCTTTAAATATTTTAGTAATTTTTACAATAACAATCAAGGTAATTAATAAATAATTTATTAAAAGAATTGTAATTAAGTTGGTAGGAAAGTTATAAAGTTTATTTAATGATAACGAATTTTCTATAAAATAAGAATAATTTGATGAAATTGATTCTATTTCATTATTTAATAAAAAAAATCTAATTGAATTTTTGTCGATAAAAAAAATTAAAATTAAAGATGTAAAAAATAGAGAAATTGAAATTATTGTTAATTTAATTGATAAATTAAATATTTCATTAGAAGCTAAAGATGTGACATAAATAAATAAAACTAATATACCCCCTAGAAAAATTAAAAATAAAATATATGAGAATCAAAATGTTTTTGTTATTAATCCTGTAATTAGAGAAATTAAAATTGTTTGGATTAAAAGTGTTAATCCTATGGCTAATGGGTGAATTATATTTATAAAAATAATTGAAGTTAAGAAAATTAAAGAATATAAAATTATTTGAAGAATTTCAAGAGGTAGTTTATATAAAATATTAATTTTGGGGATTAATGAAAAAGAAATTCTTTTCTCTTGAAGTTTTAAAAGAATTAATCTTATTTTTGATTTACAAGACCAATGTTTTTATTAAACTATTAAAACTAATGATTATAATTTTGTACTGAAGTTTACCAATGATTTTATTTATTTGTGGGTTATTTTGTTTTGTTTCTAACCGAAAACATTTGTTATCAATACTTTTAAGTCTTGAATTTATTGTTTTAATTTTATTTTTTATATTATTTATTTATTTAAATATAGTAAATTATGAAAGTTATTTTAGTATAATATTTTTAACTTTTAGAGTTTGTGAAGGTGCTTTAGGTTTATCTATTTTAGTGTCAATAATTCGAACACATGGGAATGATTATTTTCAATCTTTTAGAATTATATAATGTTAAAATTAATTTTTTTTTTAGTATTTTTATTACCTCTTTGTTTTATTAATAATATATTTTGAATGGTGCAGGTTTTATTATTTTTTATTAGTTTTTTATTCTTATTAATAAATAATTTTATAAATTATTGAATAAATATTTCTTATTTTTTAGGATGTGATATACTTTCTTATGGGTTAGTTTTATTGAGTTTATGAATTTGTTCTTTAATATTAATAGCAAGAGAAAGAGTTTATAAATACAATAACTATAAAAATTTATTTTTATTAAATGTTGTTATATTATTATTATTACTTGTTTTAACATTTAGAAGAATAAGTTTATTTATATTTTATTTATTTTTTGAAAGAAGTTTAATTCCAACTTTATTTTTAATTTTAGGTTGAGGGTATCAGCCTGAACGATTGCAAGCTGGTATTTATTTATTATTTTATACTTTATTAGTTTCTTTACCTATATTAATTGGAATTTTTTACTTAATAAATAAAATAGGAACAATAAATTTTTATTTAATAAATAATTTTATATTTAATTATGATTTGCTATATTTTTGTTTAGTATGTGCTTTTTTAGTAAAAATACCAATATTTTTAGTTCATTTGTGGTTACCTAAGGCTCATGTTGAAGCTCCTGTATCTGGTTCTATAATTTTAGCTGGAATTATATTAAAATTAGGGGGTTATGGTATGTTACGAGTTTTATCAATTTTACAAATAATAAATCTAAAATATAGATTTATTTGAATTAGAATTAGATTAGTTGGAGGAGTTTTAGTTAGATTTGTTTGTTTACGTCAAACTGATTTAAAGGCTTTAATTGCTTATTCTTCAGTAGCTCATATAGGGATTGTTCTAGCAGGGCTTTTAACTATGTCTTATTGAGGTTTATGTGGATCTTATAGATTAATAATTGCTCATGGACTTTGTTCTTCTGGGTTATTTTGTTTAGCTAATGTATCTTATGAACGATTAGGGAGACGAAGCTTATTAATTAATAAGGGACTTTTAAATTTTATACCTGCTATAGCTTTATGGTGATTTTTATTGAGATCAGCAAATATAGCAGCCCCTCCTACATTAAATTTATTAGGTGAAATTTCTTTATTAAATAGAATTGTTTCATGGTCTTGAGTTTCTATAATTATACTTTCTTTATTATCTTTTTTTAGAGCTGCTTATACTTTATATTTATATTCATTTAGTCAACATGGAAAAATTTTTTCTGGAGTTTATTCTTTTAGAAGAGGTAAAATTCGTGAATATTTATTAATATTATTACATTGGTTACCTTTAAATATATTAATTATAAAAAGAGATATATGTTTATTGTGATTATATTTAAATAGTTTAAAAAAAATACTAATTTGTGGTGTTAGTGATATGAATAATTCATTTTAGATCGTGAAATATTTGTCAATTTGTAGAATTAGATTTTTAAATTTAATTTCTATTAGAATAACATGTTTTTTTTGTAGTCTTTATTTTTTATTAAATAATTTAGTATATTTTATTGAATGAGAAGTAGTTTCCTTAAATTCTATATCAATTACTATAACTTTTTTATTTGATTGAATAAGTTTATTATTTATGTCTTTTGTGTTAATAATTTCTTCTTTAGTAATTTTTTACAGAAAAGAATATATAAGAGGAGATGTTAATATTAATCGTTTTATTATATTAGTTTTAATATTTGTTTTATCTATGATATTATTAATTATTAGACCTAATTTAGTAAGAATTTTATTAGGGTGAGATGGATTAGGATTAGTTTCGTATTGTTTAGTTATTTATTTTCAAAATATTAAGTCTTATAATGCTGGTATATTAACAGCTTTATCAAATCGAATTGGGGATGTAGCTTTATTATTAGCTATTGCATGAATATTAAATTATGGAAGATGAAATTATATTTTTTATTTAGAAGTTATGCAAAATGAATTTGAAATAATATTAATTGGATCTTTAGTAATATTAGCTGCTATAACTAAAAGTGCACAAATTCCATTTTCTTCTTGATTGCCAGCTGCTATAGCTGCGCCAACTCCAGTGTCTGCTTTAGTTCATTCGTCTACATTGGTAACTGCAGGAGTGTATTTATTAATTCGGTTTAATATTTTATTGAGAAATTCTTGAATAGGACAGTTTTTACTTTTATTGTCAGGTTTAACTATATTTATAGCAGGTTTAGGAGCTAATTTTGAATTTGATTTAAAAAAAATTATTGCTTTATCTACTTTAAGTCAATTAGGGCTAATAATAAGAATTTTATCAATAGGTTTTTATAAATTAGCTATATTTCATTTATTAACTCATGCTTTATTTAAAGCTTTATTATTTATATGTGCAGGAGCAATTATCCATAATATAAATAATTCTCAGGACATTCGTTTAATGGGGGGTTTAAGAATTCACATACCTTTAACTTCAGCTTGTTTTAATGTATCAAATTTAGCTTTATGTGGGATACCTTTTTTAGCTGGGTTTTATTCAAAAGATATAATTTTAGAAATTGTTATAATTAGAAATATTAATATATTTTCTTTCTTTTTATATTTTTTTTCAACTGGGTTAACAGTTTGTTACTCATTTCGGTTAGTTTATTATTCTATAACAGGAGATTTAAATTGTAGTAGTTTGAATGTATTAAATGATGAAGGTTGAGTTATATTACGAGGAATAATAGGTTTATTGGTTATAAGAATTATTGGGGGTAGAATATTAAATTGATTAATCTTTCCTGTGCCTTATATAATTTGTTTACCTTTTTTTTTAAAATTATTAACTTTATTTGTTTGTATTTTTGGAGGTTTATTTGGTTATTTAATTTCAGTAAGAAATTTATATACAATTAATAAATCAATAATTTTATACAATTTAACAAATTTTATAGGTTCAATATGATTTATACCTTACATTAGAACTTATGGAGTTATTTTTTATCCTTTAAATTATGGTCAAATTGTTAGTAAAAGTTTTGATCAAGGTTGATCAGAATATTTTGGAGGTCAACATTTATACCAAAAATTATTAAATTATTCTCAAACTTTATTTTTAATTCATAATAATAATTTAAAAATTTATTTAATATTATTTGTATTTTGAATTTTAATTTTAGTAAATTTTTTATTATTTTTATATTTAAATAGCTTATATTTAGAGTACAACACTGAAGATGTTGGGGAGATTATTTAATCTTTAAATATAGTGAATTTATTTTAGTAATTTATAAAAATAATAAAATTTTATTTTTACAATGAAAATGTAAAGTTTTATTTTTAAACTATATAAATAGAAGTATAAATGGAATTTAACCATTAAAAGAAAAAAGTTAGCAGCTTTTACTTGATCACCATACTTCCTTAATTGGAGTAAAAGCTCAATTCTATCATTAACAGTGATAAGCCTCTAATTTGGCTTCAATTAAAGAATAAGGGTAAAATTACCTAAAATTAGGTCGAAACTAAATGCAATAAATCGCTTCATATTCAAAAATTGTTATAAGGTAGATTGAAATATCAATACTTTTTAAATGCAAATCAAATGTTATAATTAACTACAACCCCGTTATTAATTAAGAAGATCAATTTAATATACCTTGATTTCATTCATGATATAGCCCAATTAATAAAATAAAAATAAAAATTATTGAAGTTGTTGATCAAATTATTAAATTTGAAAATTTAAAAATAATGATTATAGGGAGAATTAAAGCAATTTCAACATCAAAAATTAAAAAATAATTGTGATTAAAAAAATCGCAAAGAAAATGGTAACCGAGAAGATGATTTTGGATCAAATCCACATTCAAAAGGAGATCTTTTTTCTCGGTCAACTAAGGTTTTTTTAGATAAAATTGAAGCTAAAATTATAACAATAAAAGAAATTATTATAATTACTGTGGCGATAAAAAGAATTGAAAAAATTATCAATACTATTAATAATAGACCTTATGATTGGAAGTCATATATACTTTTATACTATATTGATATAATAAATTTATTAACCTCCTCATCAGTAAATTGTGATATATAAAAATAATCAAACTACATCGACAAAATGTCAATATCATGCTGCTGCTTCAAAGCCAAAATGATGGGCTTTAGAAAAGTGATTATTTAAATGTCGTAATAAACAAATTAATAAGAATGTTGTTCCAATAAGAACATGAATCCCATGAAATCCTGTAGCTATAAAAAATGTTGAACCATAAACTGAATCTGCAATTGTAAATGGGGCTTCAATATATTCATAGGCTTGAAGTATTGTAAAGTAAATTCCTAAAAGAACAGTAAAAAATAGCCCTTGAGTAGTTTGTGAATGGTTTCCTTCCATTAATCTATGATGAGCTCATGTTACGGTAACTCCTGATGTTAATAAAATTGCAGTATTTAAAAGAGGAATTTGAAAAGGGTTAAAAGAAATAATTCCAGCAGGTGGTCATGATGCTCCTAATTCAATTGCTGGGGATAAACTTCTGTGGAAAAATGCTCAAAAAAAACTCACAAAAAATAAAACTTCTGATAAAATAAATAAAATTATACCTCATCGTAAACCAATAGTTACAGGGTAAGTATGTAATCCTTGATAAGTTCCTTCTCGAGATACATCTCGTCATCATTGATAAACAGTTAAGATAGTAATAATATTTCCTAAAAAAAATAATGATGTATCATATTGATGAAATCACTTAATTATTCCTGAAACAGTTGTTATTGCACCAATTGCTCCTGTTAATGGTCATGGTCTGTAATCAACTAAATGAAATGGATGATTTGAATGTGTAGACATTTATTTTATATACTTATATATTTGTATATATATATATATATATATATATATATATAAATAAATTAATTAACTTCTCTAGAATAAAGTGTTCTTAAAACAGCAAATACATAAGATTGAATTATAGCTACAGCAGATTCAAGAACTAATAAAGCAATTTGAGCTATTAATAAAAAAGTGACTAATATGTAAGATATAGAGGGTCCTGTGTTTCCTAATAAAGTTAATAATAAATGACCTGCAATTATATTAGCAGTTAATCGAACTGCTAAAGTTCCTGGTCGAATTACATTTCTAATTGTTTCAATACAAACTATAAAAGGCATAAGAATTGCTGGGGTTCCTTGAGGCACGAGGTGGGCAAATATATGTTGAGTGTGGTTAATCCACCCATAAATTATAAAAGATAATCATAGAGGTAAAGCTAATGAAAGAGTTAATGTTAAATGACTTGTTCTTGTAAAAATATAAGGAAACAAACCTATAAAATTATTGAAAAGAATAAGAGAAAATAAAGAAATAAAAATAAATGTTGAACCGTTATGACCTGAGGGTCCTAAAAGAGTTTTAAATTCTTTATGTAAAGTTGATAAAATTGTATTTCAAAAAATATTATAACGAGAAGGTATTAATCAATAAATAGAAGGAATTATTAAAAGACCTAAAAATGTTCTTATTCAATTTATTGATAAACCGAAAATTGCTGATGGGTCGAATACAGAAAATAAATTTGTTATCATTTTCAGTTTATTGAATTTAAATTAATATTTTTTAATTCATTTGATTTAGGGGAAGAAGGTATATAAGCATAATAATTTATTGAGCAAATAAAATAAAAGTAATAGAAAAATAAAAAATAAAGTTAATCATTTAATTGGAGCTATTTGTGGGATTAAAAATATTAATAATTTAATAATTTTAGTTTGACATACTAATGTTATAATTTTAACTAATTTTTTAGTTCATTAGAAGTAAGTGCTAATTTACTATAAAATGGTTTAAGAGACCAGTACTTGCTTTCAGTCATCTAATGAAGAATTTACATTATTAGAAATTCATTTAATAAAATAATTTACAGGAACTCTTTCAATTACAATTGGCATAAAACTATGGTTAGCTCCACAAATTTCTGAACATTGACCATAAAATAATCCTGGACGGTTAATGAAAAATTAGTTTGGTTTAATCGTCCTGGGGTTCCATCAACTTTTACTCCTAAAGCTGGGATTGTTCATGAATGAATTACATCAGCTGCTGTTACTAAAATTCGAATTTGAGAATTTATTGGTAAAACAATTCGGTTATCTACATCTAGTAAACGAAACCCATCATTTGAAATTTCATTTGTAGGAATTATATATGAATCAAATTCAACATTATTGAAATCTGAATATTCATAACTTCAGTATCATTGATGACCAATTCTTTTTAAAGTTACTGAAGGTTCATTAATTTCGTCTAATAAATATAATAAACGTAAAGATGGGAATGCAATAAATAATAAAATAATAGCAGGTAAAATTGTTCAAATTATTTCAATTAATTGCCCGTGTAATAAAAAAACGATTAATGTAATTATTAAAGAATAATATAAATATTAAATATCCAACTAAAACAGTAATCATTACTAAAATCAGTAATGCATGATCATGAAAAAAAATTAATTGTTCTATTAAAGGAGAAGCTCTATCTTGAAGACCTAAATTAGCTCATGTTGACATTTATTTTCTAATAAAAGTAAAAATTCTTTATATATGGAGCTTAAATCCATTGCACTAATCTGCCATATTAGAAATTAATTAGTTAATAAAGGTAATTCAGAATAGCTATGTTCAGCAGGAGGAGTATTTTGGTATCATTCAATTGAAGAATTTAGTTGAATTGGGGTAAATAACTTGACGTTGGGACACTAAACTTTCTCAAATAATATAGAAAAAAAATAAAATTCCCAATAAAGAAATTGAGGATCAATAGTTGAAATTCATTTCATGTAGTATAAGCATCTGATAATCAGAATATCGACGTGGCATTCCCGCTAAACCTAAGAAATGTTGAGGGAAAAATGTTAAATTTACTCCAATAAATATAATAATAAATTGACTTTTTAATCACTTATTATTTATAGTTAATCCTGTAAATAAAGGGTATCAATGTACAAATCCAGCTATAATTGCAAATACTGCCCCTATTGATAATACATAATGGAAATGAGCAACTACATAGTATGTGTCATGTAAAATAATGTCAACAGATGAATTTGCTAAAACAACTCGGTTAATCCTCCAACTGTGAATAAAAATACAAATCCTAAAGCTCATAAAATGGCTGGTGAATAGGAAAGTTGTGTTCCGTGAGTGTAGCAAGTCAACTAAAAATTTTAATACCT